>NC_058130.1:140096607-140155942 GCF_016433145.1 Gracilinanus agilis | reverse complement strand
TTCTGGTATTCCTTTTCAATCTGGTCATTTCTTGTGTTCAATTTGCTTATCAGTTCATTTGGTTTCTGAGCCTCGCTTTCCAGTTGCAAGATTCTACCTTTTAAGCTGTTATTTTCTTGCCAGATCTCTTCCATTTTCCTCAAAATCTCAGATTTGAACTCTTCCATAGGTTGTGAGGAGTTTTCCTTATTTGGGGAGGGTCTGGATGGTTGTTTGTTCTCCTCCTCTGTTTGCTCGGTTGTCTGGATTTTCTCTGTGTAGAAGCTGTCGAGTGTTAAAGACTTCTTTTTTTTGTTATTATTCTTTCTCTTCTGAATTTCCTGTAACTGATTAGCCATCATTAGCCCAGCAGCTTCTCAGGTTTATCCTCGCTCTCAGTGTCTGTCTGAGATCTATTGGCTCCTGAGGTCTGAGTTCTAGTCTTTTCCAAGGTCAAGCCCCCTGGTGGGTTCCCTTGCTTGATCCTCTGCAGGAAGTTCCTTTTCAAGTCTCAGGGAGCTACTTCCACAGTCGTATACCCGTCTGCACTGGTTCCCCACTTAGGCTTTAGTTTCTGGCTGTGTTTGCCTCCACCCACGCCTCTGCTCAGCCGGCACCCACGCCTCTGCTCAGCCGGCTCTCTGCGCCCAGCGTCCACTCTCTGCTCCCGCGCACTCAGATTTCGCGTGCGTTCTTGACTTAATGGGGTCCTAAGTCTTGCTGCTCTCAGGAACAGGTCCCGGAGCTGCCGATGACTCGATGGGTGCCCCAAACTTGCTCTATTTCTTTTTAGCTGGGTTCGGAGCTATAGGTGAGTGTGGAGGGGGTGGGGGTGGGGCGGTTGCTCAGCTCGCGATTGAGTGAGAGCCCTTTATAGCATGGAAATGTCTCGATTCCACGTACCTTCCACGCTGTGCCCTGTTGTGGGGTTCCTCAGTTCGTCTGGACTTGTTTTTATGTCCCCTTGAGGAGTTTTGTGTGTTTCAGTCAGGAGAGGTTAAGAGCTGCTTCTTACTCTGCCGCCATCTTAACCCGGAAGCCTGTACTATTACTTTTGTATTGTATATACAGGTCTACACTGGGCTGCCCATCCAAATACATGTCATAAGTTGAATAATGTGTATTTAATGGCCAGTTGGTTTTTTCCAATGTAGATTGCTTCTGTAGAGTGAGACTGTGTGGGTGGTCTTTATTTCTCATAATACCTGAGGCCAAGAGAGCCTCACTCAGAGGGAGAAATTCTCTGGACTGAATTTCCCAAAAGGCTAGAGTGAATCTAGAACGTGATGCCACCACCCAGTATGGAATAGTGATTGACTGCTCTCAGAATGAGGCTTGGAAAAAACCATGACCATAAGAGTCCAAGAGAGGAGAGTGTTTTAGGGCAGGAAAGATGGCAACTCCAGGGAGAGGTGCAGGGAGAGACATATGTGTTACAGACCTGGCCAAGGCATTCTGGACAATGATGATGGCTTACATGCTAATTTGGTTCCTGAGAAGTCAGTCTTCTCTGTATTAAGAGACCAAGAGAAATCAGTACTTTCTAACTGTTACAGCAAGAGGAGCCAGCACTTACTAAACTGCTTGGCCAAAATCAGAAGGGAAATGATAATCCAGAATAGCTTTGTATTCTCCAATAGTGTGTGTCTGCCTGTCTGTCTGCACATGCACACGTGCATGAACTATAAATGGGTCCCTTTGCCTATGTGTGGAGGAGACTGAGGGACAAATTGAGAAGATGGAGAAATGAACATTCCCTTGAAGACACCGGGAGGTCCCAGCCATTTGGTTTATGTGAACTCCTCTGTATTCTAATTTAAATTAGGTGAATTACCTCTCTATCCTAATTTATTTAAATGATTTTTACTCTGAATTCATATGTCATCTGGCATAATCTAGAATATAGGCATATTGGTAGGAGCTTGAGACGGTGGGTTCTAAAAGCTGATGACCCAAACAGTACTTTGAATCTGGGTATAGCTATGAGGGATGCTCCTACTGTGCTAATATCTTTCAAGTGTCCATGATGCTCACCAAGGAGGCCATGTAGTATTTTGGAAGTCAATGCAACCAGCACTATACCATACACAAACAGAAGCAATTGGACAATCTTGTGACCTTTCCTTCATCACTAAGTGTGGAATCACCACCTGGGCTCTAACAGCCCAGTGCCTGATGTCCTATATGAAGAGCTGAGAATAGAACTAAAGAAAACGAAGGTAAGGAGAGCCAGTGGACCAGACCAACCACAGAAAGAGGAGGTCCATGCTGAAACCAATACAATTCCAAAAGTGTTGAGGGATTCAAGATATTTGAAAAAGAAAATACCAAAATACTTGGGGGAAAAGGGGGAGCAGGATTATGGATATTATTCCTGCTGAAAAAGTGATCAAAGAAATATCTACAAATACCAACCCATATGCCTACTCTCTTATCTACATAAAATGTTTTTGAGTATAGTAAACATGGCAGAAAAGTCATTTCCCACGGAGCTTGGGACTAAGACAGTATCATTTATTGGGAGAAAGTCCCTCGATTCCATTTCCCAGAGAGCCATACTTTGGCTCCTAAGCAGTTGAATCACCCAGCAAGGCCCCTGATTGGTAGAGGAGAGGATCTCCTTAGAGGTGAGCAGTTGAAGCACAATTAACAGCCAAGGAAGGGAGAGGCAAGCCTCAACCCAAAATTCCTGGAGAAATACTTGGGGAAAGTACTTGGATACTGATCACCAAAGGCTCCCTCCTGAAGATGAGGGCTTGCTAGCAGTTTGAAACCATGATGGGCAGAGAAGGCTCATCTATAGATTGACTGAAACACCTCACAGGTGGTTGGTGACCTTGATGATGGAAGAGTTGGGGTATCTGCATTTGGAAATACATGGAAAGAACATAAGACTACTGAAGGCAGATTAGTTTGGAAACTCCTAGGCTACTGAGGCTGGTGTAACATACCAATTCTTCAAGGTCTTCCAGGGTTGACTAGACAGCTGCTGAAGACTCTTGGGGTGGACAGGAGATGACAGGGTCCTGGATTTGGAACTGAAAAGGACTCTTTTGTTGTCGTTCAGTCATTTTAGTCATGTTTGACTCTTTGTGACCCCATTTGGAGTTTTCTTGGCAAAGATACTGGAGTAGTTTGCCTTTTTCCTTCTCCAGCTCACTTTATAGATGAGGAAACAGGGCAAAGTGACTTGGTTAGGACCAAGTAGCTAGTAAATATCTGAGGCAAGATCTGAACTCAGGAAGAGGAATCTTCTTAACTCCAGCCTGGCCCTCAATCCACTTTGCCAACTAGCTGCCCTAGAAAGGCTCCTAGAAGTCATCTCGTTCATCCCCTTTGTACAGATGAGAAAATTGTGGCCTTGGGGTTAAATGATTTGCGGAAGGTCACATAGATAGTAATAGACAGGATTTGAATTCAGTTCATAGATCTAGAGCTGGAAAGGACCTCAGAGACTATCTAAATCCAAGCCTCTCATTTTATAGATGAGGAAATTGAAGCCTAGAGAGGTTAAAGGACTTGTCCAAGGTGACACAAATGGCAAATAATAGAGGCACATTTAAGCTTAGAGTGGGGTGTGGAGGTATACACGTATGGTCCCTGCTCCTGGGAAGGCTAAGGTGGTGTATTGTATTGTTTGAGTGTGGAAGTTCTAAACTATGGTAGGGCTAAAGTCATACAAAGTTTATGCTAAACTGGTGAACTACCAGGCTGCATAAAAAGAGGTGAACCAGTCCAAGTCAGAAAACTGAAACAGTGTAAGATTCCACACCAATTATTATTAGGATTAGGTCCATGAGTGGTCACTGAACTCTGATCTGGGAAAGATAAGAAAATCTAATCTCAAAAAAGGAAAAAAAAGATTTTAGTTTGGGTCAGAGGTTCATGGACCTCAGAAGCCATCCAGTCCAACCCTCTCATCTTTGAGATAAGGAATCTGACACCTCAGTGACTTGCCTAACAGGTAGTAAGCATCAAACCAGGTCCTTCTCCCCACCCAAGTTAGTACTCTTACCTCTGAACCACTCTGTCTTTAAATCAAGATGGTTGTTGCTTTCAGTCATGTCTGACTTTGTGACTCCATTTGGGATTTCTTAACAAAGATACTTGGAGTAGTTTGCCATTTCCCTCTCCAGCTCATTTTACAGATGAGGAAACTGAGGCAAACAGGGTTAAGTAACTTGCCCAGGGTCACACAGCTAGTGTCTGAGGCCAGAGTTGAACTCAGGACAAGAAGCCCTGCAGACTCCAGGACCAGTGCTCTATCTGCTGCACCACCTGGCTGCCTCATGAGGGAAATTAATTTATAAAAATTTAAAAACAAAGATCCGCCCCTACTTCTGAACAACCTCATAACAACCCAACCCAGAAGATCTTCTATTCTATTCTACTCTATTCACCAACAAAGTCAGTGAATCAGCAAAAGATATAAATTTGCTAATGTATATTTATTATCATCAAGGAACTGAAGATGGTTTGGGCTTTTATTCTGAGATGTTTCAAAGACTGACTCCCCCTTTCCCTTGTCTACTAAGAAAAACCACAACAAAAAAGGCGGAAGAGGTTATGGCAGAATAGGAGAAATGATGCCCACATGATATTCAAATTGAATTTCATTATTCTTGGCTCTTATCCTGATCTGTTCTTACTGTTTCTATGGGTTGGGCTTTATTGGTCTTCCACTGTTCAATCAGCTACTCCATTTATCAATGGATTGGGAACTGGGAGCACTTGAGGCCCAGATGGATAGATCCCTGAGTTTCAAGGACAGATCTTCTATGATTTCACTCCTCTGTTATGAAGCTTTATGGGAAGGAATTTTGTGGCTAATGTCAGACTGATTTGTGCATTATAAACTACAATCTGATTTTTGAGGCAATGGGAATAATGCCTTTAGGAACATAGGTTCAGGGCTAGAAGGGACATTGGAGATCATTAAGTTCTCCCTCCTATTATGGAAAAAGAAACTGAGGCCCAGAAATTTTGTGATTTGCCTTAAACAAGTGAGAATAACTAGCAGATATGGGAGTTGAATCCAAGTCCTCTAATATTTAATAAATCCCCATTTGGGATTTTATTGGCAAAGATAAAGAAGTGGTTTGTCATTTTCTTCTCCAGTTTATTTTACAGATAAAGAAACTGAGGCAAACAGGTTAAGTGCTTTGTCCAGGGTCACACAGTTAGTGTCTGAGACCAGATTTGAACTCAGGAAGATGTCTTCTTGATTCTAGACCCAGCACTCTATCCATTTCATAACTTAGCTGCCATATTTTTTATTACACCATGCTATAGTTGCCTCTTTTTATTTCCTAGTTTATCCCTTGGCTGAGAAAGGGGGAAACTGGATAGTGATCATGTAGGAATGTAGATGAGACATTGCCACGTAATGCATAAAGCTCCCTGAATGGCTGATAACAAGCTATGTATTGCACAATGGACAAATGATCTTGGGGCAGGGCACCCAAGTGAGTGAGAAAGGGAGTGGGAGGGTCAAGAACCAGGCAGAGTAAATCTCTGGACCCCAAGGAACCACACAGGCTTATAAGCTATTAGAGTTTAGAAGTTGGGTGCCTCAGGGTGAGGATCACAGTGACTGGAAGCTAAAAATAATAAAAAAATCCAACTCTTAGGACCAAGGGCAAAGTTCTAGCCAAGTCTGGTTTCTAGAAGGAAGTAGGATGCCAGGGGAAACTGAGTCAGTTTGACACATCTTCCAGAAGCCTAAAACCCTGCCCCCACCTAGTCATTTTCTTGGGTGATATTTATGTTCTGTTAAGACTTACCTGGTCCAAGGCATGTCTCTCCCAAGACAAGTCACTGCTGTAGACCCATAAAAGAAGTGAATTTCTTTCCAACACAAACTGAAAGGGGAATCTGAAACCAGGCTCTCCAGATCATGTCATTCATGATCACTGCTTAAAAATTCTTGTTCCAAATCAGAAAATTCCAAAGCTCTATCTATCTGGGCCACAACCCATAAGGGAAAGTCCGTTCCATTACTTACACACGGACCCTTTATTACACACCCTTCCCTACCATCTTTAGCAATGGACTTACTTTAATTAAATAGCACAATGAAGTACAAAGAATCTTGGATTTAGGGGTCAGAAGACCTGGTTTTTGAGTCCTGGCTCTGATGATAACCTTGGGGCAAGTCACAGGTCACTTAGCTGCAAAATGGGGACAGTAATATTTTACCACTTGCCTCACAAATTGTGGCAAAGTATTTTGTAAACCCTAAAAGTGCTATGCAAGTAGAAGTTACTTTGGTGAACTCAAGTGCTCATCAATGTGGCTACTCTCTCCAAAGGAGCAGACCACAATCCAACATGATCCTGACCTTCCAGCTGCCTCTAATTTCTCTCTCTCTCTCCCTTTAACCTCTGCTGTCTGGCTTAGTATTAATTCTAAGATAGAAGAACAGCAAGGGCTAGGTCATAGGGAGTTAAGTGACTTGCCCAGGGTAACACAGTGAGGAAGTATTTGAGTCTAAATTTGAACCTTGGACAGTTCTATCTCCAGGTCTGGCACTATCCCGCTGTACTACTTAGTTTTCTTTGCCTCCAAGTTCTGAAGCAAGCACCCTATTATAGACCTGTGGCCATGAGCTACAGCAAGAAGCCTTGGTGTCCACAGTCTACTTACTGACCTCCTCTCTAAATGAGGTGATGAAAGAGAAAGCCTGTGCTGGAAAGAGGCTGCCATGGGTGGCAGAAGCCAGCTCTCTTCAGTATACACCTCTACTGAAGTCTGTGGCTGGCCATGTCATATGCCACTGAAAAACTGGCTCTCATACTTCCCTAAAATTTCCAAGTTACTTATTGAACATCCACCATATCCTCCATCCCATGTGAGGTGACTTGATGCAGAAGGAGAGAGCATCTCTGCCCTCAGAGTTCACAGCCTAATTGGGGAGAGAGCCCTGGCAATAAGGACTCCCACAGAATGCAAGTTGGGGAGATACTAACTCTTGCTGCTAATTTTTTATTGGAAATATATAGAAAGCTGATGATTTATGTAGGTTTATTTTGTATCCTGCGATTTTTGCTGAAGTTATTATTTCCACTAGCCTTTTAGTTGATTCTCTTGGATTCTCTAAGTAGACCATCATATCATCTACAAAGAGTGATAGTTTAGTCTCCTCATTGCCTACTTTAATCCCTTCGGTTTCTTTTTCTTCTCTAATTGCTACAGCTAGCATTTCTAGTAGAATATTAAGTAATAGAGGTGATAATGGGCATCTTTGCTTCACTCCTGATCTTATTGGGAAGGCTTCTAGCTTGTCCCCATTGCAGATGACATTTACTGAAGGTTTTAAATAAATACTGCTTATTATGTGTAGGAAAGGCCCTTTTATTCCTATATTTTCTAGTGTTTTCAATAGGAATGGATGTCGTATTTGTCTCTTTCAAAGGGAAGTTCACCACAAGCTGAGGATGACAGGGAAGGCTTCCTGAAAAAGACAACCCAGTTTAATGGCAGAAGTAATGACTCCAGAGTTGGAGAATCTGGATTCAAATCCTGCCTCTGCTCCATATTACCTGAGTGACCCCGGGCAATTAATCAGTGCCCCCCACATGCCAGGCATTGCACTAGTCACAAAGACAGTAACGAAACACTCCCTGCTCACAAGGAGCTTACATTCTATCAGGAAGAGATGATAGGTACATAAATTAAATTAAGTACATACAGAATATACACACGCACACATTACAAGGTAATTAGGAGAGGGAGGGCTAATGCTAGGCAGGGAGTAATAGTGAGGGAGTGGAGAAGACACTCAAACTGAGTTTTTTTTTTTTTTAAACCTTTACTTTCTGTCTCTGTAACAACTCTAAGACAGAAGGGCAAGAGCTAAGCAAGAGGGGTTAAATGACTCGCCCAGTGCCACCTGGCTAGGAAGTGTCTAAGGGCACATTTGAACCCAGGACCTTCCATCTCCAGGTCCAGCACTATCTGCTGGCCTACCCAGCTGCCCCTTCAAGATGAACCTTGAAGGAAACAAAGATTTCATGCACGGAGGCAGAGGTAGAGAATGCATCTGTTCTAGGTGGGGAACAATCAGGGCAAAATGTCCTGTTCCCAAAAGAGCAGAAGGGACAGAGTATGGCAATGGGACTGATGTCTAATAAGGCTGGGGCCAAGTCGTGAAAGACTTTTAATGCCAGAGTTTATATTTGACCCAAGAGACAATGGGGAGCTACTGCTGTTTTTGTGTAAGGAAACGACACAGTCAGATCTGTAGGTTAAGAAAATCATCTCAGCAGATGGATTTGAGAAAGGAAGAAACCTGAGTCACAAAGCAGCTATTTCAGCAAAGAGGCTATTTCAGAGTTCTGGGAAGAAGTGATGAGGGTGTGAATTGAGATGCTGGATGTGTGAGCAGAAGGAAGGAGTTGGATGTGAAGCAAGTCACTTAAACCTGTCTGGGTCTCAGTTTTCTCATCTGTAAAATGACATGATTGGACTAACTGAGTTCTAAGGCCCCTTCCAATTCTAAATATCTGTTCCACAGCATTTGGTTAAGACTTGATGGATGGGAGGGATTTCAAAAGGCAGAGAAGGCAAGGCATTTCTAAGCAGAGTTAGAAGCCTGAGCAAAAGGCTGAAGGCAGGGTTAGAAGACGATGCTGGCCGAAGCAGAGGGTGCGTGATAGGAGAGAGGGATACAAAAGCTTACAGCCAGATCGAGAAAGGCCATGAATGCCGGGATGAGCGGTTTGGACTCCATCTCAGAGGCAAGAGGGAAACACAGTAAGCATGATTAGGATTGTGCAAAAGGAACGTGACTGAGCAATGGAAGGGAAGGAATGGAAGCAGGCAAAGCAGCTAGGAACGGCCCAAACAAGAGAAAAGGAGTGATGGTGTCAAGGATGAAAAGGAAAGGATGGATTATGCTACAGGGCAAGAACAGAAAAAATGACTAGATGCTGGGGAAGAGGAAGAGCTAACCCGAACACAATGTTCTCTGTACAAGGGTCCTGGGCTGAGCCTTCTCCAGTTAGACAGAAGTTGGGGGCCAGGGGAGGATTGTGCCAACTACCCGTGGACCCCTGGCACCCTCTCCTGGTGAAAGAGAAGCCTGCAGTCTACCATGTGGAGTAACTGGTAACCCTTCCCTCCCCAGACCCCACCTCAATCCTTCCAGGTCTGTCCTGTCAGTACCTGACACTGAGTGAATAGCATCCTATATAGACCTCATCAATTCTTCTACTCTTCTCTATTCCCATGGTGATAGATGGTCCATGCAAACCTGGAATGTGGTACCCACGCTCCATTATAGTGAAAAATCGCCCTTGCATCCCGCTCCCAACCTCACGCCCCAAACCCCATCTTTATTAAAAAAAAAACCTCCCCCAAATACAGGCACTAGAGAGGCAACAAGAAAGGTGGCTAAGAAACTACGTGACCTTGAAAATAACTTCTCTGGGCCTCAGTTTTCTCATCTATAAAATAGGGATGATTATAAGCAGATGGCCCAGTGATAGGCTCTGTCTGTCTACCTGGATCATTTCCAACAAAAGAGATTTTTGTCTCCCCAGGCCAGAAAACCCAAAGGTTCCAATGGAAATGTTTTCCTTTCTCTCATTTTGGACAACTTCCCCAACATACAGTGATGATGATGATGATAATAATAATGATAATAACAGCGTTTATATAGCACTTATTATGTGCCAGGCACTCTGCTACGTGCTTTACAAATATTATCTCATTTGATCCTCACTTCAGCCACCTGGGAGGTAGGTGCTATTATTTATCCCTATTTTACAATTGAGGAAACTGAGGCTGACAGAGGTTAAGTGACTTACCCAAGATCACAGAGCTAGTATGTGTCTGAGACTAGATTTGAATGGAGGTCTTCCTGACTCCAGACCCAGTGCTCTGTCCACCCCCTGTGGACAGTTCCGAGGAACCATCTCATCCCTACTCACTCTAGCACCCATCACCTGCAACCCCACGTGTCCCCATACTGTGGGTGTCCAGGGGAAGAGTATCAGGAGGGTTTAGCTATTTCCCTGAGGACACCAGCTTGAAAGTCCTGGCCACCCCAAGCCCTCGGGGATAATGCTGATGCTAGCCTCCCTCGGGCTGAAGGAGGGAGGAAGCCTCACATTCCATCATTCTCAAAGTCTGGGAAAAGAAGAGATGATCTGTATCTGGGAATAGGAAAGGTTTCCTGATGGTATGTCGCGGACCCCTTCCAAGGCCGGGCGGGGAGCACCAGTGCCCGCCTCAGTTCTCTGGTTCTGCCGTCCATTCTGCCAGCCACTGCTGGCACCTGGCCCTCTGCTCTGCAGACTCCTTGGCCCTGCCCTTTGGGGTGCTCCCATCCTGGCCGCCCAGGGGCGGAGGCGATGTCTCCCCAGGAGAGAGATCCGCAGCGGCGGCGGCAATCTTCAGGGTATGGATGACGTGCTCCAGAGGTTGGACCTGGTGTTGGGGCTGCCAGTTAGCATCCAGGGTGGGCACGAAGGGGTCGGGGGTGCTCACCTCGATGAGCTCCCCGCACGTGGGGATACGAAGATAGAAGGCATGGAGCATCATGCGGAATGGGCGGATGTCCTTCTTGAAGCTATAGGTGAAGTCGCCCACGATGGGATGCCCGCTGCTGCTGCAGTGTACTCGCAGCTGATGGGTCCGGCCTTTGGGGAAACACAACATCAAGGGGTTAGTCCTCCCACCCTTGGGAGACCCAACCCAAAACCATTCAGGGAAAGCCTCAGCTGCCCTCTCTGATGAAGCTCTGACAGTCCTAGGGTCATAGGACTGGGGAGGGACCTTAGAGAGTATTCAGGCCAGTCCCCTTACTTTACAAAAAAGTAAACTGAGGTCTAGTCAGGGGAAGTGGATTGCCCAAAATCACAAGAACCAGAATTTGAACCCAGGTGATCCAAATTAGTGAAATCAACCTGATTCTGTCATTAGGAAGCCTGCTAAGCTTCAGCCTATATTTACTCTGGGAAGAATGACTTTTTTTTTTTAAACTCTAACTTTCTGTCATAGTGACAACTCTAAGACAGAAGAGCAAAGGCGAGGCAAATGGGGTTAAGTGACTTGCCCAGGGTGACACAGCTAGGGCCATATTTGAACCCAGGTCTTCCTGTCTCTACTTCCAGAGTTCTATCCATCCCTCTGTTTATCTGCCTCTAAATGCAAGATCACATTTCTGTAGCTTTTAACAGCAAAGAATTTTTCTGACAGTAACATTGGGAGGAAGGGAATGAAAGGATCATTGTCTGCATTTACAGATGAGGATACTGGGTCTCAGAGAGGGACCCACACCTGGTAGAACCAGAGTTGGTCCAAGTCCGGGCTTTTCTCAAGGCATCTCACAGCTAAAGTTTCCTGGGTTTTTCTGAGGTTCCTCTCCCTCGATCTCTGGCTAAATGAGATGGGCAGGGGGCAACTGGGTGGCTCAGTGGATTGACAGCCCAGCCTAGAGATGGGAGGTCCTGGATTCAAATGTGACCTCGGACACTTCCTAGCTGGGTGACCCTGGACAAGTCTCTTAACTCCCATTGCCTAGCCCTTACCGTTCTCCTGCCTTGGAACCAATATATAGTATAGATTCTAAGGTAGAAGGTACAAGTTTAAAAAAATTTTTTTTTAGTTTAAAAAATGGAAAAAAGAGATGGGCAGCAGTCATTCTCAGATTAAAAGGATTCTTCACTCTCTTTTCTCTCTCCTATTCTCTCTCACTTCCTTTGCTGGTATCTTCCCATCTCCCTCTACCCCTCATTCTACTCAGAGTTGCAGGCTCTGAAATTTTTTTTAAAACCCTTACCTTCCATTTAAAAATCAATACTATGTATTGGTTCCAAGACAGAAGAGCGGTAGGCAATGGGGGTTAAAGTGACTTGCCCAGGGTCACACAGGGAAGCAGTGTCTGAGGCCACATTTGAATCCAGGACCTCCCATCTCTAAGCCAGGTTCTCAATCCACTGAACCACCTAATTGTTCCCTGCTCCAAGCTTTTTGATCATATAACCCTATTAGCAAAAAAATAAAATAAAATTGAGTACACATCCCCAACATGTCTATTCACAAATGATCTACATGAGCTATTATATTAAATGTATGTTATAAAACTTCTGCCAAAAGGATGAGATAAAGATGAAATGATATGTGATCCTAGAATCAATAGGGAGCCATTGAAATTTATTGATTGGGTAGTAAAATGGTCAGAGGGTGCTTTTAAAAGTATTTCTTTTCAGTTTAGCAGCTGTGTGGGGGAGGGACTGGAGAAGGAAGGTCTTTGAGCCAGGGAGCCCAAGTGGGGAAATTGGAAATAGTCAGGAGAGAGGTAATAAAGGCCTGAACTAGGCTGGTGGCCAAATGCAGAAAAGCGGAGAGGGGCCTAGAAACATTGTTGAGATAAAAAGGCAAAATATGGCAACCGACTAACTTTCTGGGATGAAGAAAGGGAAAGAGTTTACGATGACCTCAAAGCTGTGAGCCTAAGAGGGAAGGTTGGAAGGGGAGAGAGATTTAGAGGAAAGCTAGTCAGCTCCAGGATAGAGGAGGGAAAAGGGGAGGGAGGGAACATGAATCATGGAACCATGGAAAAATACTTTAAGCTAAGTGGCTCAGAGGATTAAGAGCCAGGCCTAAAGATAAGAGGTCTGGGATTCAAATCTGGCTCAGATACTTTCCAGCTGTGTGACCCTGGGGAAGTCACTTGACCCCCCCACCCCCCCACTACCTAGCCCTTACTTCTCTTCTGCCTTAGAACCAATAAATAGTATTGATTCTTAGACTGAAGGTCAGGGTTGTTTTTTTTAATGTAATAACACACCCTCACAGGGGATCAAATGAGATAATGGATGAAAAGCATTTGATAAATCTTAAAAAGTGCTATTCAGAATGTTTCAAAAGTCTTAGTTCGATTTTAAGGTACTGATGCTAAGAAACTTTTGGAATTTTTGCATAAATAATAACAATAATACAATGAGAGTCAAAAAAAGCCCCTTGAATTCTAGCCTCATCACTTTCTGGGCAAAGCATTTACCCATCCTGGGGACCTCATCTACAATACATCTAATCAAGACCAATAAAATGATAAAGAAGGTTAATACTCACATCCTGCGAAAGAGCTAATGGTTTCAGGGAAACAGAATGAGATTTATATTTTAGACATAACCAATAAGGGAATTTGTTTTGCTTGATGGCTTTGTTTTTTTTTTATTTTACTCTTTTTTTCCCCCCAATGGGGGAAGGAGGTAGAAAAGAAAAGAAAATTTTTATATTAAAAAAATTAAATATTAAAATTTTAAATTTTAAAATTTAATAAAAATGAGGTTAGACGACATGATCTGTAAGGGACTTTTAAGTTAAGAATATCGAGTTCTGAAGTTACTCAGAATCACTAAGTCTCAATTTCCCTATCGGTAAAATAGGTATAATTCTTGCTACAGAATGAGAGCTAAATGAGAGCTTTGTGAAAAGCTTTTGTGAAAGTGCTTTAAAAAACCATTCAAGACTTTATATATATTAAACTTTTCTGAATGGGGAGGCTGTTTAATTCACCATCCAGGCTTGGAGTGGCCCAACACACAAAGTTAATTCCTCCAGAAGCAGCTACCTGCCTCACTCTCTTACCACAAAACATCCAGACCCATCCCTTGACTCTGGCCAGGTGAGCTGTGAGGCAGTGGCTCCCTTACCTGTAAGGGGCTGAAGAAGGACTTTGGATACTGGGTCACCATCATACAAACCACGTTCCAGGACCGTCAGTTCCGTCAAGCATGGTTTGGCATTCTCACATCCTGGAGGGGCGATAATGGGAGAAGAGAGATTATTGTGGGATGCCCAAAAGTCAGCCCAGCTACCCTTCCCTTGCAGCAAATCCTGGCTTTTAAAACTGCCCTCTGCAGGAAAACCTTCCTGAATTTGGTCCCCCTGTCCTCCTTTCCCCAGGTCCAGGTAAATCTCCAAATATCCCTTTCCCTTCAGCAGATAAAATGTCTATCTGATGTACCCTTCAACCATGGGTTCCCTGAAGGTTCATTCTTGTTTCAGAAGCACAGAGCTCTTTCCCTAGTGATAGAGTATGGCTTTGAAATGAAATTCATTCATAAAGAATGAAGCCTTTCCTTACTTAGATCCAGGTCCTACCCTCTAGGAGTTTACATTCCAAGGCTATGCAGCAAAAGAGTTAAGACCACACTGAAGTAGCCATGGGAGAAGGGGCTGAGCCCATCCAGGCTCCCTACCTTCTGTCCCTTCAATGCACATCATATGGGTCAAGCCTTCTGTAGTATTCTTTCCAATGGCATGGTTGATGGTCATTCTGCTCTCTTGGACATGGCCTCGAACCTTTGGAATATAAAAAAGAAATTATGCCACTCCGAGAATATTCCAAAGCTCCTAAAATTCTATTTAATGATTCAAGATGCTGAATGAATTTGTCTTTGATCTCTGAGAGAGAGAGCTGACAATTTATTGTCGGGTTATTGCTAACCTGATCAATAAATTGATTTTTCTTAATTGGAATGCAGACTTTCAGAATTTTTTATTGTCACATTAAACATTTATTATATGTCCTTAAGACATCTCTAAACATGAGTTTGCCCATCTGTAAAATAGATATAATATTTATACTACCTAACTTAAACAACTGGTGGGAAGAAACTTTTTAAAACTCTAAAGTGCCATGTGTTATCATCATTATTATATGATTATATTAAGTACTATTATATATTGTATAATTATGTATAATAATTATCAGTTTATATTATATTAATTTATATATCTTATGTAATTAGTATATAATTAATATACTTTATATTATATTAATAATACATTATAGAAAATATTTTGTATCATGTTATATAATATATGATTATGCTACATAATTATTATATAATATCATATATAACTCATTATATTATATAACTATATTATGTAACAATTCATTATTATATAACTAATGATTCCTTATATTATATATAACTATAATGATGCATTATTATATTATATATAATTCATTATTAAGTTATATATAACTATATATACATATATACACACATATATATAAAATAATGATGGGCCCAGATTAAGCTTCACCTCCTCTAAGGGGCCTTCCCTGACCATTCTAGCCCACAGCAGTCTCTTTAAAGTCTTATAACAATTAATTAATGCCACCCAATTCAACACCAGATCACAAACTATCTCTTTGTAGTATGTTCTATTTCAAATCAGATAATACTTGCAAAGTATTGAGTATTGGTTCCAAGGCAAAGGAGTGTTAAGGGCTGCGCAATGGGGGTTAAGTGACTTGCCCAGGGTCACACAGCTAGGAAGTATCTGAGGTTGTACTGGAACCCAGGACTTCCCATTTCAAGGACTAGCTTTCAATCCACTGAGCCAACCAGCTGCCCCCCATTTGAAGGCTTTTGAGCAGAGGAGTAAGGTTATTGGTTTAGGGATTTCACCCTAAACATCCTAAATTCTCTTTCAAAGTCCTGTTAGCCTAGGGGTTGGCTAAAGCTTTTTTTTTTTTTTTAAGGGCATCTCTGCTAGTGAACGGCCATCCAGGGCCTGTAAGCTAAACCAAAGCCACCTTCTATGCCCCCTCTCCCTGACAGACCCTCCCCAACCTCACAAGATGTAGCACCTGAGCTGGGGCTCAGGGCACCTACCAGGGCAAGGTAGGCTTTGGTGACTTGCCGCTCCTTGAAGCACTTGTAGGCCCTGCCAGCTGCTGCCTTGTTCAAAGCCACACAGAGCGCTCCGCTGGTGGAGAAATCCAGCTGGTGACAGAACCTGGGGCAGACACAAGACACATAGACATCACCTTCCTCTAGGTAAAAGAGTGCTGAGCTAGGAAGGGGTTTTGTGGGCCATGGACACTAGGGGGCAGTGTGGTGCAACAGAATCCACAGGCTGGGAGGCAGGAGACCCAGGTCCTCAGCTGTCAACTCTTGTCAGTGATTCCACTCTCCTCCTTTCCCTTCCTTTCCCTTCCTTTTCTTTTCTTTTCTTTTCTTTTCTTTTCTTTTCTTTTCTTTTCTTTTCTTTTCTTTTCTTTTCTTTNATATGATCCTAGAATCAATAGGGAGCCATTGAAATTTATTGATTGGGTAGTAAAATGGTCAGAGGGTGCTTTTAAAAGTATTTCTTTTCAGTTTAGCAGCTGTGTGGGGGAGGGACTGGAGAAGGAAGGTCTTTGAGCCAGGGAGCCCAAGTGGGGAAATTGGAAATAGTCAGGAGAGAGGTAATAAAGGCCTGAACTAGGCTGGTGGCCAAATGCAGAAAAGCGGAGAGGGGCCTAGAAACATTGTTGAGATAAAAGGGCAAAATATGGCAACCGACTAACTTTCTGGGATGAAGAAAGGGAAAGAGTTTACGATGACCTCAAAGCTGTGAGCCTAAGAGGGAAGGTTGGAAGGGGAGAGAGATTTAGAGGAAAGCTAGTCAGCTCCAGGATAGAGGAGGGAAAAGGGGAGGGAGGGAACATGAATCATGGAACCATGGAAAAATACTTTAAAATAAATACATAAATAAAGCAAATTCATCTTTAACACAAGCATGGACAAGTCACACAACCTCTAAGCCTCATATTCCTCATCTGTGAAATGGGGGTAGGGGGGGTGGGGTGGTAGCTAAGTGGCTCAGAGGATTAAGAGCCAGGCCTAAAGATAAGAGGTCTGGGATTCAAATCTGGCTCAGATACTTTCCAGCTGTGTGACCCTGGGGAAGTCACTTGACCCCCCCACCCCCCCACTACCTAGCCCTTACTTCTCTTCTGCCTTAGAACCAATAAATAGTATTGATTCTTAGACTGAAGGTCAGGGTTGTTTTTTTTTAATGTAATAACACACCCTCACAGGGGATCAAATGAGATAATGGATGAAAAGCATTTGATAAATCTTAAAAAGTGCTATTCAGAATGTTTCAAAAGTCTTAGTTCGATTTTAAGGTACTGATGCTAAGAAACTTTTGGAATTTTTGCATAAATAATAACAATAATACAATGAGAGTCAAAAAAAGCCCCTTGAATTCTAGCCTCATCACTTTCTGGGCAAAGCATTTACCCATCCTGGGGACCTCATCTACAATACATCTAATCAAGACCAATAAAATGATAAAGAAGGTTAATACTCACATCCTGTCAAAGAGCTAATGGTTTCAGGGAAACAGAATGAGATTTATATTTTAGACATAACCAATAAGGGAATTTGTTTTGCTTGATGGCTTTGTTTTTTTTTTTTTATTTTACTCTTTTTTTCCCCCCCAATGGGGGAAGGAGGTAGAAAAGAAAAGAAAATTTTTATATTAAAAAAATTAAATATTAAAATTTAAAATTTAAAAATTTAATAAAAATGAGGTTAGACGACATGATCTGTAAGGGACTTTTAAGTTAAGAATATCGAGTTCTGAAGTTACTCAGAATCACTAAGTCTCAATTTCCCTATCGGTAAAATAGGTATAATTCTTGCTACAGAATGAGAGCTAAATGAGAGCTTTGTGAAAAGCTTTTGTGAAAGTGCTTTAAAAAACCATTCAAGACTTTATATATATTAAACTTTTCTGAATGGGGAGGCTGTTTAATTCACCATCCAGGCTTGGAGTGGCCCAACACACAAAGTTAATTCCTCCAGAAGCAGCTACCTGCCTCACTCTCTTACCACAAAACATCTAGACCCATCCCTTGACTCTGGCCAGGTGAGCTGTGAGGCAGTGGCTCCCTTACCTGTGAGGGGCTGGAGAAGGACTTTGGATACTGGGTCACCATCATACAAACCACGTTCCAGGACCGTCAGTTCCGTCAAGCATGGTTTGGCATTCTCACATCCTGGAGGGGCGATAATGGGAGAAGAGAGATTATTGTGGGATGCCCAAAAGTCAGCCCAGCTACCCTTCCCTTGCAGCAAATCCTGGCTTTTAAAACTGCCCTCTGCAGGAAAACCTTCCTGAATTTGGTCCCCCTGTCCTCCTTTCCCCAGGTCCAGGTAAATCTCCAAATATCCCTTTCCCTTCAGCAGATAAAATGTCTATCTGATGTACCCTTCAACCATGGGTTCCCTGAAGGTTCATTCTTGTTTCAGAAGCACAGAGCTCTTTCCCTAGTGATAGAGTATGGCTTTGAAATGAAATTCATTCATAAAGAATGAAGCCTTTCCTTACTTAGATCCAGGTCCTACCCTCTAGGAGTTTACATTCCAAGGCTATGCAGCAAAAGAGTTAAGACCACACTGAAGTAGCCATGGGAGAAGGGGCTGAGCCCATCCAGGCTCCCTACCTTCTGTCCCTTCAATGCACATCATATGGGTCAAGCCTTCTGTAGTATTCTTTCCAATGGCATGGTTGATGGTCATTCTGCTCTCTTGGACATGGCCTCGAACCTTTGGAATATAAAAAAGAAATTATGCCACTCCGAGAATATTCCAAAGCTCCTAAAATTCTATTTAATGATTCAAGATGCTGAATGAATTTGTCTTTGATCTCTGAGAGAGAGAGCTGACAATTTATTGTCGGGTTATTGCTAACCTGATCAATAAATTGATTTTTCTTAATTGGAATGCAGACTTTCAGAATTTTTTATTGTCACATTAAACATTTATTATATGTCCTTAAGACATCTCTAAACATGAGTTTGCCCATCTGTAAAATAGATATAATATTTATACTACCTAACTTAAACAACTGGTGGGAAGAAACTTTTTAAAACTCTAAAGTGCCATGTGTTATCATCATTATTATATGATTATATTAAGTACTATTATATATTGTATAATTATGTATAATAATTATCAGTTTATATTATATTAATTTATATATCTTATGTAATTAGTATATAATTAATATACTTTATATTATATTAATAATACATTATAGAAAATATTTTGTATCATGTTATATAATATATGATTATGCTACATAATTATTATATAATATCATATATAACTCATTATATTATATAACTATATTATGTAACAATTCATTATTATATAACTAATGATTCCTTATATTATATATAACTATAATGATGCATTATTATATTATATATAATTCATTATTAAGTTATATATACACATATATATATAAAATAATGATGGGCCCAGATTAAGCTTCACCTCCTCTAAGGGGACTTCCCTGACCATTCTAGCCCAAAGCAGTCTCTTTAAAGTCTTATAACAATTAATTAATGCCACCCAATTCAACACCAGATCACAAACTATCTCTTTGTAGTATGTTCTATTTCAAATCAGATAATACTTGCAAAGTATTGAGTATTGGTTCCAAGGCAAAGGAGTGTTAAGGGCTGCGCAATGGGGGTTAAGTGACTTGCCCAGGGTCACACAGCTAGGAAGTATCTGAGGTTGTACTGGAACCCAGGACTTCCCATTTCAAGGACTAGCTTTCAATCCACTGAGCCAACCAGCTGCCCCCCATTTGAAGGCTTTTGAGCAGAGGAGTAAGGTTATTGGTTTAGGGATTTCACCCCAAACATCCTAAATTCTCTTTCAAAGTCCTGTTAGCCTAGGGGTTGGCTAAAGCTTTTTTTTTTTTTTTAAGGGCATCTCTGCTAGTGAACGGCCATCCAGGGCCTGTAAGCTAAACCAAAGCCACCTCCTATGCCCCCTCTCCCTGACAGACCCTCCCCAACCTCACAAGATGTAGCACCTGAGCTGGGGGCTCAGGGCACCTACCAGGGCAAGGTAGGCTTTGGTGACTTGCCGCTCCTTGAAGCACTTGTAGGCCCTGCCAGCTGCTGCCTTGTTCAAAGCCACACAGAGCGCTCCGCTGGTGGAGAAATCCAGCTGGTGACAGAACCTGGGGCAGACACAAGACACATAGACATCACCTTCCTCTAGGTAAAAGAGTGCTGAGCTAGGAAGGGGTTTTGTGGGCCATGGACACTAGGGGGCAGTGTGGTGCAACAGAATCCACAGGCTGGGAGGCAGGAGACCCAGGTCCTCAGCTGTCAACTCTTGTCAGTGATTCCACTCTCCTCCTTTCCCTTCCTTTTCCTTTCCTTTTCTTCCTTTCCTTTCCTTTTCTTCCTTTCCTTTCCTTTTTTTTTTTTGAAAAATATGGAACCACAGAAGAGACCTCCAACTTCCTAATGGCCAAATCCCATATTTTAGAAATGAAGAAACTGAAGCCTTACCCAAAGCCACACAGGTTTTAAGCTGTGGAGTGAAATAAACTCAACTCCTCTGACTCCCAATCCAGCGCTTTCTCCATTACATCAGTGTCCTGTGAGCCTAATTACTTCATCTGCAAATACTTGGGCCACCTCTTTCATAGGGTAGTTATTGGAGAGGCTTGGCTGAGATGACATGTGCAAAAGAGATTTGCAAACTATAAAATGATGCATTAAAGTGTGAGTTGTTATGGTTTTTGTTAGGAGAGAAAACTATACATGATAAGTTGGAAGGAAATTTGTAAAGAACTCTCTCTTCATAGATGGAAACTAAGGCCCAGGAAAAAAGGTTGTGACTTGTCCAGGGCCACAGAGCAAATTAGTTTTGTTAATTTGCTGCCAGTTTCCTGATTCCCAATCCAAGGGCCCTGCCTTTATTAGCACCTCCACTCCTGATCTTCAGGGAATCCCAGGCCCCATACCTGAAGCCATAGTAGGTGTCAGGATCAGCCAGCTCTGGGAAGTGATGTTTCAGCTGACTCTGCAGAGTCAAGGTCTCATACCACATCTTGCTATCAATGCGGAGGTCCCAATGTTTGTTGACCACGATGAAGTCTGAGCTCTGGTAGAGAATGGAGAGGTTCTCTATGTGTCCTGGCTCCATGGTAGGTTTGAAGCCTGTCAAACAATAAGATTAGGACCTGGGGACAGCTAGGTGGCACAGAAGTTAAAAGTACCAGGCCTGGAGTTGGGAGGATCTGAGTTCAAATCTGGCTATAGATACTTCCAAGCTATGTGACCCTGGACAAGTCACTTAACTCTGTTTGCCTAGCCAAGGAAGGAAGGAAGGAAGGAAGGAAGGAAGGAAGGAAGGNNNNGGGAGAAAGAAGAGAAAAAGAGAAAGAAAAAGAAAGAAAAAAGGAAGGAAGGATGAAAGAAAGGAAGAAAGGGAGGAAGAAAGGAAGGAAGGAAGAAAGAAAATGCATGAGGCATCAATCCCTTTCAGCTCAAAAGGATATTTTTCTTTACAGGTTTCCCCATAGGATTCTTTAAGATGGCCTGCTCACCCAAGGACACTGATAATAGAACTTCTGTTAAAGTCATCTCACACCCACTTTCTGGGAAGCACATTTATCTTACAAAACAAATACATCTGATTTTCACTGGTATGAAATCTCCTCTCCCAACATGGATCACAACCTTTCTATAAATTAGCAGTACCTAGGTGACTTGTCCATGATCACAGAGGTAGAAGGTATAGGAGGCAGGATTTGAACCCAGGTATTCTTGACTCTACATTCATTTTCTATCCACTGTGCCAAATTTCTTCTCTGTTAAAACAAAGTAATATGTCTTTCTGTGTTCAAATCTGGCCTCAGACACTTACTAGCTATGTGACTCTGGACAAGTCACTTAACTCTGTTTGCCTTATAAAAATAAAAAATGAAAAAAGTGATGATGATGATGATAACAGTTCACTTTTCCATAGTGATGTACAGTCTACAAGGTGCTTTTCCCATATCAAATGAGACAAGTATGACCACCTCCATTGTACACAGAAGGAAAACAGGTTTGGGGAAGATTTATAATTTGCATAGGATCAGAGGGCTAATAAGAGGAAGAAAAAGAATTTGAACCCAGACATTCTGAAAACAAGTCAAAGACTATTTCTAGTATGCCATATGGCAATATCTATAATACATTATAAAGCCAAATTGAAATGACTTTACCTGCAGCCCTGGCATAGGGAACTGAGTGGCCTTCATAGGCCCATTTACATTGTTAAGTGCCTTTCTTTCATTCCTATGAATGATCTCAGCCTCAGAACAGCTCAGTCACATACCGTAGGTATGCCAGTTTGTAGATGGAGAAAATGAGGCCCAGAAAGGTCAAAGAACTTGTTCCCAATCACCCAGGGAGTCAGCAGCAGAAATGACAGCAGAGTCCAAGGGTTGGTCTTGGAGTTCCATGGGTTGTTCAGTAAATCATGCTCTCTCCATGGCTCCTCTCGCTCTGGGGCTGCCGGAAGGAATGAGGAGGCTGGAAGAGATTCCAGGCAATGCCTCTGACTGTGGAAACAGAGGAAGACAGTGCTTGTGTCAGAATTCTCTCAGGAAGAAACTGTATGATAGCTGGGAGCTATTCCATTGGATAACAGATCACTGAATGTTGAGTTAAGGAGGAATCATAGGACCACTGCTTTGCACAGGGCATGGCCATCAACTGCTCTATGGCACCACTCACCCTCTCCTTGACTCCTCCATCAATCATCAAACTTCTGTTAAGCCTTTATAGTGTACCAGCCACTGGGCTCAGCTCTAGGAATATCAAGAAAAAAGCAAAGATATCCTAGTTGTGTGACCCTGGGCAAATCACTCAACCTCAATTGCCTAGTCCTTACTGCTCCTTTGTTTTAGAATTGATACGAAGGCAGAAGGTAAGGATTTTAAAAAATGCAAAGAGAGTCCCTGCCGTCAGGGAGCTTATATTCTAATCCAAGAAACAACATATATCAATTAGAAAATGAAGCTAAATACAGAATAGATGGAATATAACCTTTAAGGGGACAGCACTAGCATTGGTGAGTTAGAGGGGAACCAGGGAGGGAATAGCCCGGAAAGGCTACCTGAAGAAGATGGCACTTAGCTGTCTTTTTTTTTTTTTTAAACTCTTACTGTCTGCCTTAGTTTCCATTCTAAGACAGAAGAATAGCAAGGGGTAGGCAATGGGAATTAAGTGACTTGCCCAGGGTCACACAGCTAGGAAGGATCTAAGGCCAGATTTGATCCCAGGATGTCCCATCTCCAGGCCTGGCTCTCTGTCCACTGAAACACCCAGCTGCCCCTACTTAGCTGAGTCTTAAAGGAAGCTAGAAATTCTACAAGTCAAAGCCTGAGAGGAGAGAGCATTCCAGCCATGGGGAATAGCTGTTTTAAAGGCAGAGAGAGGGGAAGTAAAATGTATAGATATGGAAGAAAGGCACTCAAAAAGCAAATAGCCAGAATGCCTGGATCTCAGAGTATTCAGAAGGGTGTAAAATGTAAGATGATTGGAAAGGTTGGAATGGGCCAAGTTGGATTTTATATAGGCTTCAAAACTCCCTTTTGGGGACATCATTTCTCTAAATGAGCTGCCTCCCTTATTAGAATACAAGTTCCTTATTAAAATACAAGTTTGCTGTATTAGAATACAGAAAAGTAACCAAGTGGATAGAGAGCCAGGACTAGAGTTGGGAGGTTCTGGGTTCAAATCTGGCCTCAGACACTTCCTAACTGTAAGACCCTAGGCAAATCACTTTACCCCAATTGCCTAGCCCTTACCACTTTTTCTGCCTTGGAACCAATACTTGATTCTAAGACAGAGGGTAAGGGTTAAAAAATAAAAAATAAAAGAGCCTCAGGGAGGGAGCCTGGCAGGGCCACTGGCCTGGAAGTCAGAACTGTGTTTTAACCCCCAAATCAGCCATTATATTTCTGGGTGACTGGTTAAATCACATAACCTTGGGTAAGGTGAAAGGTTTACAGCCTTTTATATCTCTTTGACAGGATCAGATTTAGAACTGGAAGTGATCTTAGTGACCACCTAGTCCAACCCCCTTCATTTTACAGATAAAAGAACTGAGGTACATAGCTAGTAAGTGGCAGAGCCAGGATTCAAACCCAGGTCTCAAGTCCCCATAATAAGTTGTCACCCCAAATCATTAAGATCACAAACTTTATGTAACTACAACCTTACCTACTTCTCCTTGCCTCCCTACCTCCATCATCCTTTTTCTCCCTTCCCTCAAATTCTCTTCCCAGAAATTAAAGAAAAAGACATTTGAGGAATGAGAAACAAAGAGTAAGAATGCAAGAACATTAGCTGGGTTTGTGGGCTGCCTGGAGGAAAAGATAAATGGTTCCCCACAATCTTCTTAATGGAATAAATGAAGACCGTAATTGAGGTTGAGGGGGAAATAAGGACCCTAATGGAAGTTGGAAAGAGTTAGAGCTCCTGGGCCAAACCTCTTGGGCTTTCAGGAACCTGGCCAAATGCCTGAGCAATCCAATTCAACTCAAGTCTGTGGAATGAGGCACTTAACTGAGAAAGAGCCCAGTGCTGTGCTAGGAGATGGGAGGGACAGAAAGTTATGTTCTCTGGAGCAACTAGGCAGACAGACAGTGGACAGAGCATAGGGCCAAAGTGGAAAGACCTGGGTTGAAATGTGGCTTCAGACATTTCCTAGCTGTGTGACCCTGGGCAGTCACTTAATCCCAATTGCCTAGCACTTATCACTCTTCTGCCTTGGAACGGATACTTAGTATTAATTCTAAGACAGAAGGTAAGGATTTTTTTGTGTGACTTATTAAAATGTTTAGGATTTTAAAAAATTTTATTTTTATTGTCAAGTAAAATACACTTTTATATTGATCATTGTTGTAAGAACATACTTCTACATAACCAAAATCCCCAAGTAAAACCATAAATATACTGATGTGAAAGATGACTCCAATAGTCCATTCTCTGGAGGTGGACAGCATTCCCTGTCACAAAATCTTTCAGGATTGTCCCAGATCAAAAAGGTAAGATTTAAAAAAAAGAAACAAAAGAAAACAAGTCACCCAAAATTTAAAAAAAAATGTGAAAAGTGCTAGTTCAAATTTTTTTAAATCTTACCTTCTGCCTTAGAATCAATGCTATATATTGGTTCCAAGGCAGAAGAGAGGTAAGGGCTGGGCAATGGGAGTCAAGTGACTTGACCAGAGTTACACAGCTAGGAAGTATCTGAGACCACATTTCAACCCAGGAATTCCCATCTCTAGGCCTGGCTCTCTATCCACTAAATTACCTAGCTGTCCCCTACTAATACAATTTTTAAAACTATAGAACTAAAATTGCTCAAACAAGAAAGTCATAAAGTCCATATAAATGGAGAGCTTAGAGGGAGTAAAAAAATCTTGAGAGAGCTCAAGGTACAGTTAAAAGCTGCTTTTAAAAATGGAAAGGGTGGGGGGGACAGCTGGGTAGCTTAGTGGGTTGAGAGCCAGGCCTAAAGATGGGAGGTCCTGGGTTCGAATGTGGCCTCAGATACTTCCTAGCTGTGTGACCCTGGGCAAGTCACCTAACCTCCATTACCTAGCCCTTACCACTCTTCTGTCTTATTGGTTCTAAGGTGGAAGGTAAGAGTTTAAAAAAATAAAAATGGAAGGGAACAGACTGAATTGTTTGTCATCTCTGGGAGGGAGGAGGGAAGAAGGAAGGGAAGCAACAAGAACCATACAACTTTGAAAAACTTATTTGAAAATTCATTAAAATAAAATAATGAAAGAAAATTATAAAAAAAATGGAAGATATGAAAAGAAAATTGCTAACAATAATGGAAACAATGAATCATTAACAATAGCCAATCTACAGTGGGAAACATATATAGATAGTGCAAATTAACTGGAGGTAGAGTCAGAAAAAAATCACTGAATTGTCCAGAGAAGTTTGGAACATACAAAATTAAATACAATGCAGAACTCTCAGTTAGGTGTGCTAGGAATTATAGAAAAACAGAAAAATCTGAATGAGATATCCCAGGAAATAGTAAAATAAAACTCAAGAATTAACCTCCCAGAGCACCAGCATTCAAACAGATTCCACAAGACTCTGTTACAGAATATGACAAGATCCAAATGCCATATACAAAAATGATCCAGAAAGAAACAGGCCCTGAATTCTGGACTTAGCATTGGGAAGGGGCCACCAGTCTCTCCAATGATCTTCCCAGGGATCCACAGACTTTGTGAGAAAGCTTGAGATTGGGTTCAACCAGAATTCTTTTTCCTAGGAAGTTACCAGGCTAAAAACAAGTTTTAAACTTCTCGGCCTCATTAACACCTTGTCAAGAGAATTTAAGTTACAAATTCACAGAATTCCTCAAGGGACGAACAGATCTCCCCACTATACATTAGGGAATAGTTCTAAAGGTTGGAAGAGATTCACCCAAGGTCACCCAGCTAGTAAATCCTGGATTTGGGACACCGCGAGGAGGCTGTATTTCGAACACATTTCCCCATGCCCAGGGGGTTTAGCAGAACTATAACCGATTCTGACCTTCATCCCCACCAAGGATCATACCAAATCATCCGGGTTCCGTTTGCACCCCCAAGGGTGACGACCTAAATGGCCTGGGGGGGCAGCCCTTGGAAGGCAAAGCCCACGCTCCAGCCAATCTGGCCGCCGGAGCAAAGGGGCGGCCTCTAGCAGCTCGGCGCAAGCAGCCAAGGTCCAACTTCCCCTCCCAAATAAAGATGCATTGGAAATGCAGCCCCCTTCCTCTCCCATCCCCGCAGCTAAACTGTCAAGCAACCCGGAATGGAGGCGGGGACTTGGCGGGGAGAGGCTCCGCCCGCAGCACCTCGGGCTTCCTTTCTCGCACAGTCAAACCCGCACTTCCTAAGCTGCACGCAAGCGCCCCAAAGTCGCACAGGAGCAAGCAGTTTGTCCCAGAGGAATGAAAGGATCCCATCCGCTGGAATCTACCTGAAGACGAACCCTTTCCCGCATTAAACGAGGTCTACCAGATTCTTCCCTCCTTAACCTTTTCTCAGCCCAGGGGGCTGGCACCACTTACCGCCAGCGCCACGGTAGCCTGCAACACAGTACCCTCCTCCAGTAGTAGCCCAGGCTTCTCCACCCCGCCTCCATGGCTAGATGGAGAGCCAACCTGGCCAATGAGGGAGCAGGTAACGCCCCCAGCCGAGCCCGGGACTGTGGTTGGCTAGAGCCGGATGGAACGTTCCCGGAATTCGCCGAGGGCTGGAGTGCGCGCGCATCTTGGTTCCGGGGAAGCGCGGGTTTTTCGGACCAGCTGCTCCGCGTCTGGGCTGCCCAGGGTAGCTGGAGCTACCCTGCGGGGCTCCCGTGGCCCCCGTAGCTTCTCTTTGGAGCCGCGATGGAGGACTACGAGCAGGAGCTCTACGGAGTCGAAGATGATGAGTTTGAAGACCAGTTTTCAGCGGAGCTGGAAGTCCTGGCGGAGCTGGAAGGTGGGTGAGCGCGCGCGCCTCTTGGGGCAGCGGCCGGGGTCGGGCTGGTCAGGGGACACCCTCTCCCACCCCAAGGACCTACAGTAGGAAATGCAGGCCTGGGTGCCCTGCTGGGTGAGGTGAGCACAGGCTTTTTTAACTATGCTACGGTTCTTGGCGCTACGGTACTGGCTTCTTGTCACCAGCTCCTTGCCCTGAGGAGCAGTGAGCATCCCTTGCAATATGTAGCGGTTACCCTGGTGGGCTTGGAATAGGGAAGGCCTGAGTTCTAATTCTCCCCTATACGCTTCCTAGCTGTGTGTTCCTGGACAAGCTACTTGACTTCTGTCAGGCTCAATTTCCTTCTGTAAAATGGAGATATTAAGAGTACAGCCAAGTAGCACAGTGGATAGAGCACCAGGCCTGAGGTTTGGGAGATTTGGGTTCAAATTCGTAGTCAGACACTTCCTAGGTGTGACCCAGGGCAAGTCACTTTACCCCCATTGCCTTACCTTTATTTACCATTCTTCTGCCTTGGATCCCATACATAGTATTGACTCCAAGAGGGAAGGTTTTAAATAGGGTTTAAAATAAAATTAAAATTAAAAAGGTTGCTATGAAGGGAACAGCCAGGTAACACAGTAGATAGAGCACCAAGCCTGGAGTTTGGGAAATTGGGGTTCAAATGTGGCCTCAAACACTTCCTAGCTGTGTGACTCTGGGCAAGTCACTTAACCTCCATTTGCCTAACCCTTGACCTTATGTCTGGAAGTTGTTACAAAGACAAAAAGTAAGAGCTAAAAAAAGTGGTGAGGCTCCTTACAAACTATAAATCTAGTATTATTGGCTACTTTATTATTATTTATTATTATTAGACCTACTATCCAGGCAGTGTGGCATAGTAGAGCATTGGCCCTGGAGTCAAGAAGCTTCAGATCCTAATGTTGGGACCCAGGACAAATTACCTCTCTCAGTCTCAACTTCTTCCTCTGCTCTGCAAAATGGGGATGTAAAATGGTGAATTGTTATTTCCTGTCGGGACCCTGACCCCAGCAGTTTGTCCAACTGTCTGTTAGATGTATAGAAAGCACAGACACCAAGGAGAAGGACTTAAGCTCCTGGGACAAAAGTTCCTTTCACCTTCTGGGGTCCTTTCCCATTTTTTTTTCTGAGTGTAAGGCAATACAAGTAACTGTGGCCTAGAAGTTGGAGACCCTAGGTTTGAGTTTGTTGTGGGAGAAACACACCCAAGTTTGTAGCAGGGTTTCTTCCCAGGAATGGGAGACTCAAACTCCGTTCAATCCAGAAGTAAAAAAAGAACTTTATTTGATGAAGAAGTGGTTTATGGTGGTATACTAGGTTATTAGCTGCCGGAATAGTGTGGGGGCTAATCAGGTAGCCTTAGGGCTGATAGATAAGCCCAGGAGCTAGTAGAGTATTCTCTCTGGAGCTGATGGAATAGTAGGTCTCCAGGTGTGGAGTAGCAACTCCAAGTGTGGAATTGTAGCTCTAGCTGTAGTGTGGCAGCTTCCTCTGTAGAGTAGTAGCTTCTGTACTCTGTGGATCAGGGTTGGCATATTTTTTTAGGGTTTGGGGGCTAATCATTTCCCATTCCCATTCACCCCTGCGAAAACCCTGGAATGAGCAAGGCCAAATTAAGGTGGAGATGTGTTTTGGGGTTTGATATGTATGTCATAGAGAATAAGGACCATGCATGGGTTTGAGGGATTCTTCTGAAATGTGAGAGTCCTCAGTGCACAGGTCCCTTGTTCCCCCATTGTCTACCATGTCATCATTTGTCAATGTAGGAGAGGTCTCGCTGCCCTTCTGGAATGAGAACATGGAAGGAGATAGGGGAATGCAGTACATTGGAGGGCCTCTATAGGTAATTAATTATATCTCACAGTTTTAAGAACATAAAACAGATTAGGCACAAAGCTGATGCCAGGTATAGTATATTACAAATCTAGTATACAGAATGGGTAACTGATCAATCCCACAATATATTCACAATAATGCTGAAACTACAGGTTTTACAGTTGACGTTTAAGATTTCAGAGTATGAGGGACCTGTTCCTAATACTACTCCTCATTGCTTGCCATTAGCCCCTATCTGGTTTGTACTACCTTCATGTAACTCAACCTCAGTTTCCTCATCTGTCAAATAGCAATGACAAATGTTTGTATTACCTCCCTCACAGGGTATTATGTGAGGAAAGCACTTTAGAAACTGAAAAACCCTAGAGAAAAGTGAGCTGGGATTATACCTGGGTTCTATTTCCAGTTTTTCTGCTAAGTTTGCTGTGAACTCAAGCAAAGAACATCCCTTCTCTGGGATCCATTTTCTTCATCTGAAAAATAATTGATGATAATTTTTGCACTATATCTTACAGGGTTTCTTTTCTTTTCTTTTTTTTTTAAACCCTTACCTTCCGTCTTGGAGTCAATACTTTGTCTTACAGGGTTTCTGATATACTTTATAGGATCTTAGGAACCATTGAGTCCAGTCTTACCATTTTACAAATGAGGTAACTCAGATATAAAGATGAAGTGACTTGCCTAGGGTCACACAAAAACACTGTAAACTAAATCATAAAATACTCTAGAAACAGAAACTGCTATTATTACTGTAAATGTTATAGTGGTTAATATAGAAACCTCCATCAGAGAATTACAGATTTATGCTGTCTAGTCCTATCTCCTCTTTTATTGAAGGGAGAAAAGCTTGTAGAGCTAATGATTTTACTAGTAATAATAATAATGCTAGTTAACATTTATATAGCACTAACCATATGCCAGGCACTGTGCTGAGCACTTTGCAAATATTATCTTTTTTGATCCTCAGAATTTATCTCCTCATTAGATTATGAGCTCCTTGAAGGCAAGGAATATTTATTTTTTTCTTAAAGCTTTTAATAAATGTTTATTGTCGTAATAATCCTGTAAGGTAGGTGCTATTATGATTCCCATTTTGTAGCTGAGAAAACTGAGGCAGACAGATTAAATGACTTGCCCAAGGTTCCATAGTAGTAAATGTCTGAAGACTCATTTGAACTTGGGTCTTCTTAATTCTAAAAGCTGATTTACCTAGCTACTTTGTTTTTTCTTCTTAAAAAAAAACCCCAAACCTTACTTTCTGGCTTTGGACAATACTAAGTTTCAGTACCTAGGCAGAAGAACAGTAAGGGCTAGGCGATGGGGGTTAAGTGACTTGACCAGAGGTCAGATTTGAACCAAAGATCTGTTGTCTTCAGACCTAGCTCTCTATCCACTGAGCTACCTAGCTGCCCTCATCTACTTTTACTGATGAGAAAAATGAGGCTCATACAGGTTAAATAATCACAGAAGTAGTGAAAGTCAGAGGCAAGATTTGAATCCAGATCTTTGAGTCCAAAGCCACTGTATGATGACTATTACTATGCTATGGGTTTTGTGTGCCTAGAAATGCTTCCTTCACTTCTAGCATGTGACAATATGGGTTGTTCCTCCAGGAGATTCCTCTCTTCCAGCATCCAGAGCCTTACAACCCCAGAAGAAGAAGCCAACATTTGAAGAAGCCATCACTTCCGGGGATGTTGTTCCCTTCTCCACCAGCATCTACCAGCACCCACAGAATGGCGTCTCCCCCCACGAAAGCTCCGTGGAAGCTGGGGGCCAAAGCTCAAAGAAGCGGGGCTTCATTGTTGACCTCAAGAGAGAAGAGAAGGACAAAGACTCCGAGTTTTTAATTTCAGAGGACCTTCCACTCAGTAAGTTATCCAAATCACCCTGCTGGGAGAGAAGGGATCAGAGCCTGTTAAGCATAGTGGCAGGATCACCACACTTAAGGACATATCAGAGACCTTGAAGCCTATAAGAACCAATAACAGACCATTTATGGCCTGGGCAGATGGGGGAGGTCTGAATCCAAAAATTTCAGAAAAAAAATTGCAAAAAAAAGTTTCTACATATAATTTAAGAAAAAAGAAAAGTAAAAAAATCTATAAGAAATCATAGAGGAGAGGCAGCTAGGTGACTCAAGTGAATAGAGAGCTAGGCCTGGAGATGGGAGGTCCTGGGTTCAAATCTGGACTCAGACACTTCCCAGCTATGTGACCCTAGGCAAGTTACTTAACCCCTATTGCCTAGCCTTTAATGATCTTCTGCCTCAGAACTGATACTCTAGGCCTGGCTTTTCAATCCATTGAGCTACTTAGTTGCCCCCAAGGTAGGAGTTTTTTTTTTTTTTTACCCTAATCTTCCTTCTTAGAATCAATACTGTTTATTGGTTTCAAGGCAGAAGAGCAGTAAAGGGCTGGGCTAAGGGGGTTAAGTGAACTACCTGTTATTGTTATCTATGTTCTATTGTATTTTTATTTATTTTACTAAATATCATCCAATTACATCCTTTAAAAACCTTTACCTTCCATCTTAGAATCAATACTGTGTATTGTTTCCAGGGCAGAAGAACAGTAAGGCCTAGACAATGGAGGTTAATTGACTTACCCAGGGTTCCATAGCTGGGAAGTATCTGAGGCCACATTTGAACCCAGAACCTCCTAGTCTCTAGACCTAACTCTCAATCCACTGAGCCACTTAGCTATCCCCAAGGTAAGGTTTTTTCAAAAAGAAAGAAAGTAAAAGAAAACCATATGTTATCAATTCCTATATTCTGTTGTTGTTTTATTTTGTTAATTATTTCCCAATTACATTTTAGCCTAGTTCTAGTTGCAGTCAGGAGTATTAAACTTCAGAAACTTGGTTTCAGCTTTGGAAAGAGTTTCCAAAAAGCTTTAAGACCCTTCTCAGGCAACAGAGATGAGGTAGCTTATTTTAAAGGAGCTAAGGATATTTAGGGGTGATATCCCCAAGCTTTAGAGGACCACATTTCCAATGAATGTGCTTAGGAAGCACTAGAATGCACCAAGGCATCACAGGAAAAGGGGAAGTAGGGGGCAGCTCTAGAGAAATGAAGGGACCTGGTCTCCTAGCACATCCCTTCTGCCCGGTGTCCCAACAGCTCCTAAGCTCAAGAAGCAGAAGCTGGAGGCAGTCAAGAAGTTAACTTACGGACTAGAGGAAGAACCCATCTCTCCTAACTCCCCTCCCAGGGATATCACCCCACCACTCTCTCCTGAGGACTTTCGAGAGTCCTGGAACAACAGGTAGGTGTGAATACAGCAAGGAAGCCTCGGGCGGAATCAGAACACGGTTCCTAAGCAGAAATCAAGACACAGTTACTAAGCAGGAATCAGGATACACAGTTACTAAGTGCCTTATATGGGCCAGCTCGGTCCTAGCCTAGCTTTTTCCAAGACACAACATTGGGAAGTTGGTGTGGTGAAAATTTATTAGCAGAAACACCAATAAGGGAAAAAAGGTCAAAATTAGTTATAAACATCAATAAAAAGTCTCCAAGCTAATAATAAATAGGTTGAGAGATGGCCTGTCTCACAACAAGCCGGACTCTGGCTAATGCTAAGACCAAAGACCCTGAGCCTCAGGAGATAGCCTTTTTGATATGTAAAAATCTGATGACATATTGTCATAAAAGACAGAATGAATATAAAATTTTTTCACATGGACAGATCATGCAAATGCTGAATAAGCTGGAAAGTGCAAAAAATAATTTCTGTGGATGGTAACTTCATATTTATTATTATTACTGACCTTTCTAAAACCTTTTCAGTAAAGGGTTGGGATCTAATTTTTTTTTTCTGCTGACAAGTAGGAGTCGGCATTTAGAAGGATGGCATCTATGGGTGGCATTTGTACCTGAGATGACATTTGTACCCGAGAGCATCCTTCTACCTCCTGTGTTATGATTTTGCATCAGCGTATGGTGGACTTGGTTGCCACTTTTGGGTTACAGGATTAAGGTCAAAATGCTTGTCAGCAAGATTTGATACCACCGTTAAACTATATTTTTCTTAGCTAGTGTTTATAATTCATGTGAAACAAATTATATTATTTGTGTTATAATCCCGAAGGCTAATACTATTATAATCATAAAAGGGGGTAGGGGATTTCACATTCGCGTTGGTGATCACTGTGGGCCTAGGCAGTGAGAGGCATCATTGCCCCTGGACCCTCATCAATATTTGTGTTTGTTCTTTGTGGATACTGAAGAGACTTAGACAAGCTAATGGAGCAAGAGTCCCTGGACATCAGTGATGTGGGTTTCCTGGAGAGGACACCGCCTACTACCAAGGACAAGAAGCTAGTTCTGAAGCGACCCCCAGTCCTGGAGGAATATGTCAATGTGACATCCACAGATGGCACCAGGGTCTTCATGGTGTTAAAAGATGACCCGTTGGGAGTAGGAGTGGAGGTAGGAATGAGTGGAGTTGGCTGAATCTTTGGAGTTCTGGTTAGACCCCACATTATACAAGCCCTGCCTTCAAGCAACTAGGGGAGAAAGAAATAATTAATGGCAATGCAAAAGGAATGGGATAAGTGCAAAAGCATAATCTAAACAGTGAACAAAATGCTGAAATTTCAAGATTCAGGTAATGCTCATTATAGCTGAATTTATGTAATGATTTAAGACTTGCAAATTATTTTACATAGAGTATCTCCTCTAGGCTTCACAACAGTCTTATTCAGTGGGCTGCAGATATCCTTATTTTTCAGAGAAGGAAACTGGGCCGTTGAGAGGTAAAGTGATTTGTCTGTGGTATAACAGCTTTAAGGTTAAAATTAATATCCAATAACTCCAAGTATTATATTTTGTAAGATTTACTAACAATCACTTGAAGTAGGAAAAAATACAAGAACAAAAGTTAAAATGTGAGAAAAATTCTCCTGCCTGACACTCACCCAACATCCCAGCTGCGATATGGAGAAAGAATGCAAGGACAGAGCTACAGAAACTTATATCCTCCCTACATTAGCATGTAATGTAGATACGTAATGGGGATGCTGGGAAAGAGAGTCCTCAGGGAGAAAATTCTAATTATACAATCCCCCCACCCATGATTCCACTGGGAAATGAGCATGTAGAAATCTCCCAGATTTACATGCCTAGTTTCCCCAATGAATCAGTACCCATAACCAATTTATATCTCTAAAGATCTTTAACTAGAAGTGCATATAATATTGCACTTTCTAAGGGGAAATTACAATAATTTGGAGATGAGGGAAATAAAAGAGAAAGAGAACAAAACCATGCGCACTGACAAAAATCCAATTGGGGGCAGTCCCATTTGGCATAAGAGTATATAATCAAAATAAATAACCCCCCACAGTTCAATTTCACTATATCCCAAAGTTCATTCTGGATCTTTGGTGCAGTGTGTGATTTCTGCAGGCATCTTCATGGCGCCTTCTCCAAACAGTTCACTTTCTTGATTTGGGGAGGTAGCAAGTTTCTTATCCTAAAATTACTCTCAAACAAGCAACATTTTTATAAGTCTAGAATTTTATGACAATAATACAATTCCCCTGAAGGAGGATGTTGACCAACACAGATCACCCAGGGTTACATGGCTTAGTTATGAGGTATATGGATCAATTGTCAAAAGAAAATCAAAAACATCAAAAAACAAATAAAAGAGAAAAAGTAACTTGTGGATGAAATATAAAATATCAAAGTCTCATGTGTAAAAATTCTAAGGAAAAATAAGCCTATAATAGGTCCCTGAATCAGGCCCTGATTAAAGCGATTTATGTCCCACAGGCCTATAGTAGCAATTATAACAATGTAGCACTTACCCATTGGCAGCCAGGACTACAGAAAATGGCCATACCAAAAAAGAAAGAAAGAGGACTAGATTTTGAAGGAGATGGGAAATAGCATTCCCTGGTCTGATTTTACCTAGGGGAGCCAAAATGGCAGCCAAACTGAGGTGCTTAGTAGAAGTCTGGATCTGGCACGAGGGAATCCTGCATCTGAGTTGCAAATAGCTGCTTCCTTGAACCCCAAACTAATTTCAAGTCCCCTGTCTTGGTGTAGAACGGTGATTCCCAAAGTGGGTGCTACTGCCCTCTGGTGGGTGCTACAGCAATCCAGGGGAGCAGTGATGGACACAGGTACATTTATCTTTCCTATTAATTGCTATTAAAATTTTAAAAAAATTAATTTCAAAGGGGCTAAGTAATATTTTTTCTGGAAAGGGGGTGGTAGACCAAAAAAGTTTGGAAACTACTGATGTAGAATCTCATCAATCCCACCAGCATTGGTTGGTCTCCTTGACCTTGTGCTCCTAGGCACTGTGCAGGTTAACTTTGTGCTCCTTGGCACTGTGCAGTGGCTCTTTAGTGATCTGGAATCAGACACAATCATTAATCAAAGTCCCATAGTATTTAACAATCAATGGCAGGTTTCCATAGTCTAAAGCTTTTGGGTATGCATTGACATTAGGGCTAATGGACATTTTAAACTTACCCTAGTGCAAAATCAAAAAACCATTAATCTGGTAACATGCTTCAAGTACAAAAAATGAGAGAAAAAAGAAAACTCAAATACTCTATTGCACATACAAAGAAAAATAATAACAAAATTTGAAAAAAAATCAAAAATATATAGTTCACAATCAGTGACACACTGTGTTTGCCAAGGAGAGTCACAATACAAAGGTTTCTCACCCAAAAATGAGATCCATTTCCTTTTTAACTTGGCCATGATCCACAGTGTGCATACATGATTTTTACCAAGTAACAGCTTTTTAAAACAGTAGTACAGCAGCTAATACACATTCAAAGAAGTACCAAAATCCCCCAAATCACAAGAGCCTATTTAATGGCAATAGCAAACAAACCCGCTATCATTAATATTCACATGAGTTGCTGTGTGACATTTAAAAAACCTTTGAAGCTCATGAACACTTGTCACAAGTTCTCCAGATCTAACCAATCTTTCAACCTTGGCAAAGATACTTCTAACAAAATCTATTACTGCCATCATTCCAAAATGTGGCAGGAGAAACCAGAAGAAAAAAACTCTGTACTGCTGATGAAAACCTTTTGGGTCTAAAATGTCACCAAGAATCTAGATCATTCTTGTGGAAGGGTAGAGTAAGCTGAAGAGTTACAAATATAAAAACCCGTTTAGAGGTTACAAATCCCCTAGACCTTCCAACCTCCTGGATGAGATTATAACCCATCACAGGGTAACCAAGCCCCTTGGGAAACCTACCTCCTGTAGGATGAGACGTTAACAGCCGTAAAATGCATGTCTTTATATGTCCCGTCCATTGCAGTGTGGAGGCGAGGACTACAATAGTGAAAATCACTTCAGATGTCTCATCCATTACATTTTTAATAAATGCAGAGGTGGGGAATGCAATAGTGCTATTGCACTTCATTTTCAACTACTAAATGGACCCTTACCTCTTGTTACAAAGAACTCAAAGGCAGGCAGGCAAATGATCAGTCAGAGGTAATGGTGCTATTAGATACCTAAAAATTACTTCTGAAGACCCCTTAAAATCAATTTAAATTTTTAGGTCTTTAAATTCTCCAAAGGTTGTATACAGGTTGTAACCAGTTTGATAGAGTAGATCCATCATCATCTATGTGATAATTAACAAAGGCAAAAAGGAACAAAAGGCCTTTTAGACAACATGTGACCTTGATGGATCTGTTGATAAACACAGCATTCAGAAGGACCTATGGTTTTGCCATGGAAAAGGGTTTGTCCAAGTTGTTTATGGACTTTTATAATGGTATTTTCTCCAGTTCAGTCATAGGGGGAGGTACAAATAAAGACAATGTAACAGAATATATAGCTAAATGGCCAAAACACAGTAGCTAAAAATGACATAGTGTAACAGAAGATATTAGATTAGATTAATATGGGAACTTAAAAACAAAATTAAATCTTAAAGCAAACAATAAGCAAATATATGTGACAGGATGTGAGCAATGAATTCAAGAGTCTTTTTCTCCTATTCTAATAGCTGCATTACAGAGTCTTCACTATTTGGAGGGGAACAAACTGAAACAGTTAACATCAATAAGGCAAATGGAGTCTGATAATGCTTAAAATTCACCTCCAGACTCTTTAAGGTTCCTTCCCCTCCCTAGTATCATCATCCATATAGATTCCTTTGGTCACACCTTTGAGGTTTCCCATACCTCCACTGAGCATAGTGTGGACAAGCCCCATATTGGATGTGTTGCAGTGACTAGACAGGCAAAAATAGCAAAGGGGTGTAGGGAGATGACTCTCCCCTTTGAATCTTGAGATTACTCAAGCTATCAACTGCAAGGTATCCAATCAGTACACCCATGAAAGTAGTAAGAAAAGACATCCTAAAGCATTGCTCTTTCATAGAGTGGGCCATGCTTATAATTCTACTTCCTGTCTGTAGGTGGTGTTAGCCTAGTATGTACTGGCTAGGAGTAAAGTGAAGAGGTTTGGAAGAGTAACCTTCATTCCCCTCCCGCTTAGGGATAAAAAACAGTGGCCCCATGACACCTCAGTCTCCACCCCTACAGCCAGGAGCATGGAAGTCCCCCTGGATTAGCTAGGTTTGGGTTGGGGTGATAGCGTGGAAAGGCTGCTCCACTCTGTGTTCCCCTGCTTAAAAGTGGCTAGTGCAGGTGTGAGACCCATGTAGGTATAGGGAGGGGTAGCCCAAAGGGATTTAGATCTCACCCTTCTGGCAGGAAAAAGAAGGTGCTTCCAAACAGCTCACAGACCTTTGAGCAAACAGCAGCGGTAGGGAGGCACAAGAGGAGCAACAGTGCGAACTGCAGTAGTTTGTGGACAGCAGAGATGGCGGAGGCTTCTAAAGCTAATCTGTCCTTAAAAACTGCTCTGCAACTTAAGAGAGGAGCTAGGGTCCTATAACTCCAGACTTCTGGTCACCAACAATGTAAGATTTAAATTAATATCCAATAACTCCAAGTATATTTTATAAGATTAATAATCACTTGAAGTAGGAAAAAATACAAGAACAAAAGTAAAAACCTGAGTAAAGACATGTGAGAAAAATTCTCCTGCCTGGCACTCACCCAAAATTCCAGCCCATTTTCAGGCAAAAGAAGTGTGAGGGCAGAGCTACAGAAACTTATATCCTCACTACATTAGCATGTAATGTAGATACATAACTGGGATGCTGGGAAAGAGAGTCCCTGGGGAGAAAATTCTAATTATACACCGCTAGGAAGTATTAGGGTGGGATGCAAACACAAGCCTTTTTGACTCCAAATTCACTACTCTTCCTTCTATATCATGTTTTCCTTCCATCTGCCATGGCAAGAGGCAGGACAAGAGAATAAGCATTTATTAATGGGATACTGTCTGACAATCACATAGAGGTGGGTGTTGGAGGTGCCTCTGTTGAAGGGAAGGACTTGAATAGACAGAGATAGGAGGAAAGGAAGAATAGGCTATTTTGGGTAAGCTGTGGCATGAGCAAAAACTTGGAAATGAGAGAGGGCAGGATTAAAACAAGGCGGCAAGTAGTCTGTAGTGTAGGATACATGAAGATCACTAGTGTGAGCTAAAACTAGAAAGATAAGTTGGAAGTAGATAATAATAATAATAAAGCCATATTGACATAGCACTTTTATTTAAAACATTTTCCTCACAACTACTCTATGAGGTAGATCATGGAAAGCCTTAAATTCCAGAATCAGGAGAATCTAATTTATTCAATAGACAGTGAAAGAGAGCCTTTATTGAAAGGTTTTCTGGTAAAGGAGTTCTGTGAATGACAGTGGCCCATTAGAAAATAGTTTCAGGGGCAGCTAGATGAGAGTCAGGCCTAGAGAGGTGAGGTCCTGGGTTCAAATGTGGCTTCAGACACTTCCTATCTGAGTAACCCTGGGCAAGGCACTTAATCCTGTTTACTTAACCATTGTTCTTCTCTTAGAATTGTTACTAGGACTAAAAGTTACTTAGAAAAAAGAAAGTAGTTCCAGTATACATTGGAAAGGAAGTGATAATGCAAAGTGAAATGAGTAGAACCATTAGAACATTGTAAAAAACCTTAAGAGGAAGAACTAATGGAATCTTTTTTTTTAAATAACATCCCCTAGTTACATGTAAAAACAACTTTTAACATCATTTTGTCTTTTGTTTTTTTAATTTTGAGTTCCAAATTTTCTTCCTTCATTCCCTCCCTGATATAGTGAGCAATATAATATAGATTTTACATGTGAAATCTTGTAAAACATTTTTTCCATATTAGTCATTTTGTGGAAGAGATCTCAGAAATTAAAGAAATTAATGTTAAAATTTTCATTTACAAAAATATCAAGAAAAAAATTTAAAAATGAAAGGGAGTGATAGGCAGCAAAGAGACTTGTTACGAGGGATAGTGAGGTACTTAGTGGATAGAAATGCAGGCCCGGAGTCAGGAGATCCTGGGTTCAAATCTGGCTTCAGATACTTCCTAGCTGTGTGACCCTGGGTGAGTCACATAACTCTCCTTGCCTAGCCCTTACCATTCTTCTTTCTTCAGACCAATACACAGTATTGATTCTATGATGGAAGGTAAGGATTTCTTAAAAAAAAATTATTATTATTTTAGTTGAAGTAAAAGATATGTGGTGCTGAACTAGAATTTTGGTAGTAAAAAGAAGAGATGAATGTGAGAAGCAATTAGATTTAGCATCTGGTTAAAATGAATGATATAGAGGCAGGAGATAGATTGCTGAAGATGGCGAATTGTTAAGCACTGATGCTTGGGAGAATACTTATATTCTCAATAGAAAAAGAAACTAGGGAGAGAGGCAAGTTTTATGGGGAAAGAGAATGAATTCAGGTTTTTAAATGGTAAATTTGAGGTTCCCCTGGGACCTTCAAGAGAAGAAGCAGTTGGAGATGAATTACTCCATCTGGGTAGTCTTTTTTTTTAAGCTTATAGGCACTAGAAACTTCCATCAATATTGAGACCTCTTGAGTCTTAGTCCTCTGGTCCACTCAAATATAGGAGACAGCTTCCTAGGAAAAAGATTGGTTTAAACCTTCACAGCAGGGGAAGAGCTGACAGAAACTGTCCCGTTTCACTCCAGGTATTAGGTTGTAGAATTGTCCTAAAACTTTAAAGCTAAAGAGACCTTGGGGATTATTTTAGTCTTGATTTTGGAGTCAGAGAATCCAGGTTCAAATCCCAGTTCAGTTATTATTTTAATTTAAAATGAGAATTTATTAACTTAATTTAAAATTAGAATTTAACTTTCAATACTTATTAGCTTGTTCATGGGCTAGTCATCACTAATCAGAGCATAGCATTTCTTGGTCATTTCCTTCTTCAGCTCATTTTACACATGAGGAAACTGAGGCAAACAGGATTAAATGATTTGCCCAGGGCCACACAGCTAGAAAGTGTCTGAGGCCAGATTTGCACTCAGAAGGTAGATGAGTCTTCCTGATTCCAGGCTTGGCACTCTATCCATTTCACCATCTAGCTGCCTTTCTCTTCAAGGATGCCTCTCTTTATATAATGTAAAGTTTCTTAGGAAAACTTATATATAAATTAGAACATAATTTAAGTTATCTGGACTAGTTCATGATTTAAACAAACATTATTGTTTTATGAATAGAAGAATCCTCATGTAAAATTTAAGTGCTTTATTTATCTCCTTGGTTAATTTAGTTTTTTGCCCACCTATAGTATGGCCTAATTATTTCCAGGATAAGAAAAGACTTTGAGCTTTCCCATGGAACTCTTTCAAAAAGAATTTGACCTATGACTTTTTTAGTCCCAGAGACTGCATTGTGTTCCATTTCTTACCCATCAGAGTGGCCCTAGAAATTCCATTGTTAAGAGCCTTATTCCTTTGGCTCTCTTAAAACACAAGTGATCAAAAGCTTTTTTCTTTAAACCATTGTTCTCATTCCCATCCATATATGTATGGATTTATCATTCTTTCCTTTTTTACATGATCAGGGTGGGATAATAATAGGAGAAAGAGGTCAGTGGAAGGTAGGATATGAAATGTAGGGTTAAAGGTCTCAGAGAGAAAGCCTGCTCTTTGACCCTGGGAAGGAGTTTTATAAAAGTATTATATCTATGTTTGTTTCTCTCCCCCCCCCCCCCCCCCCAGCTTTCCCGCTGTGATGGTGCCTGGCGTGGACATGGGCAGCTTCATTTGCTGGGCATGCCTTTTTCTTATCTGAAGGAACAAGTCAACGATGAGGTATGTAACCATGTCTGCTGCTTCTTTCTGCTTGGGGACTCCTGGTTGGAGGATGGTCAAGGATCGATGAAGCCAGATGGAGAGATTGACACAGCAGTATCTTTTTTTTTTTTTTTACCAGAAAAGAACTAGGGTGGTGATTTAATTTTTTAATTTCTTTCTTTTTTTTTTTAGATTTAAATATTTTATTTTTTTAGAAAAATTTTCCATGGTTACATGATTCCTGTTTTTACTTTCCCCTTGAACACACCCCCCATCCAACGCACATTTCCACTGGTTTTAACATGTGTGATCAGTCAAGACTTAATTACATATTATTGATAGTTGCATTGGTGTGGTCATTTAGTGTCTACATCCCCAACCATGTCTGCGTCGACCCATTTGTTCAAGTGGTTGTTTTACTTCTGTGTTTCCACTCTTGCAGTTCTTCCTCTGAATGTGGGTAGCATTCTTTTCCATAAATCCCTCAAAATTGTCCTGGGTCATTGCATTGCTGCCAGTACAGAAGTCCATTACATTTGATTTTACCACAGTGTATCAGTCTCTGTACAATGTTCTTCTGGCTCTGATCCTTTCACTCTGCATCACTTCCTGGAGGTCTTTCCAGTTCACATGGAATTCCTCCATTTTATTATTCCTTTGAGCACAATAGTATTCCATCATCAGCATATACCACAATTTGTTCAGCCATTCCCCAATAGAAGGGCATACCCTTGTTTTCCAGTTTTTTGTCACCACAAAAAGCATGGCTATAAATATTTTTGTACAAGTGACACAGCAGTATTTTAAAAAATTATTTTGCTTTATTTTTAGTTTTTCATTACATTTTGAATTCTGAGTTGTCTCCCTCTCTCTCCCAACCCTGCAGGAGAAAAGGCCAATCTTTGATACAGATATGTATGTGGAATCCTATAATACATACTTTCATGTATCAATTCTTTCTCTGGAAGAGGATTAGCATTTTCCTTCATAAGTCCATCATAGTGTAAGAATTAAAATGGGTTTTGGTCAAATTAAGAGTTATAAAAAGTTGTGGTTGCCATTTATAATAATTAAATAGTAGTCAAAAGGCTATTAGTAGCTTTAGTAGCTTTATTACAGCAACATAGAGATAGTAAAGAGGGAAATGTAGGAAAGAGGTATAAAATATTGCCTAGCTAAATACCCTAAGTCCAGATCAGAGTGCCTCTAGACCATGAGTGTGAATCTAAATGCAAATCTCATCAGCCCATGAGTGTCTCCAGCCAAGTGTTTCACCAACAAAAAGAGAGTCTGATGCCTCAGAGACTGAGCCACCAAAGAGAGTCTCATGCCCAGGAGAGTGTCCTGCCGAAGAGAATCACTGAAGAGAGCATCCCACCAAAGACAAGAGAAGGGCTGAAAAGTCAGTGGCTCTGGCCAGAGTCTCTTCTTTCAGCAAGAGCCACCTATATAGAATCACCAATTCAGAAGCCTCCTCCCTTCAGCCCGAGTCACCAACACAGAATCTCCAATGCAGAATGAATGCTCCGCTCTTAATTCTCACCTTTTATAAACCCTTTTCCCACATCACTTCCTGTCTCTCTGGTTTCTACTTCCTTTCACTGTGGGCTGGTCCGTCTGTACATCTCAGGAACCAATCATAGTTTCTTAATTTACCTGGCACTGCCCAAGGGATCCACTTCCTATCTCTTGAGGGGGAGAACTTCCTTTCTCTGAGGGTGTGAGCTTTCTTGTAAAAGGATCTTCAAAGTATCTAACTGACTAAATGTGAAAGGAGGGGCACTCCGAAGTTCTTGATTGATTAAGTTAAAATAAACAAAGGGAGTTTTAAATTCCTTTTCACAATAGCTGAATGTTCGTATTACTTAGAATAGCTTTGTCATTCACAGTTACTCTTTAAACAATATTGCTGTTACCATATACAACATTCTCTTGGTTCTGTTTGTTTCACTCTTCTTTATTTCATGTTTTTCTAAAATAAACTTGCATATCATTTTTCTTTTTTTTTTTTTAAATCCTTCCCTTCCCTTTTAGAATTAATACTGTATATTGGTTTCAAAGCAGAAGAGCAATAAGGTATAGACATTGGGGGTTAAGGGACTTGCCAAGTGTCACACAACTAAGAAGTGTCTAAGGCCAGATTTGAACCCAGAAACCTCCCATCTCCAGGCCTAGATCTTAATCCACTAAGCCAACTCACTGTTCCCCCACATCATTTCTTATAGCACAATAGTTATTTCATCACAATTATATACTGCATCTCATTTAGCCATTCCCCAATTGATGGACATCCCCTCAATTTCCAATTCTTTGATACCGCAAAGAAAGCTGTTATAAATATTTTAGAACATCTAAGTTCTTTTCCATTTTCTCTAATCACTTTGAGAAACAGACCTGATAGTAGTATTGCCGAGTCAAAGAATATTCACAGTTTTATAATTCTTTGGACTTAATTCCAGATTGCTCTCCAAAATAATTGAATCAGGGTGCAGTAGTATTTAAAAAACAAAAATATTAGACTTGGAGTCTAAAGACCTGAGTTTTCATTCCACTTCTGACATTAGCAACTCAGCTTCTCTGATCTCAGTTTTCTTGGTTATAAAATGGGGATAATATTACTTTTCCCCGTTAATATTTTCCTATGTTACTGAACTGGGATGAATAAAACACTATCAGTTCTTATAAGGGTTATGAAGAAATCCCAAAAAAGGGAAAAGAACCTACTTGTACAAAAATATTTATTGCAGCTCTTTTTGTGGTAGCAAAAAATTGGAAACTGAGGAATTAATTAGGGACTAGCTGAACAAGTTGTGGTATATGATAGTGATGGAATACTATTGTACTATAATAAATGTTGAGTAGGATGAATTCTGGAAAAATATAGAAAGATTTACATGAATTGATGCAAAGTGAAATGAGCAGATCCAGAACATTGTATACAGTGACAGCAGTACTTCTTGAACAGCTGTGAATGACCTAATTATTCTCAGCAATGCAGTGATCCCAAACAGTCTCAAAAAATCATGATGAAAAATGCCATCTGCCCTCCGAGAAAGAACTGATGGAATCTGAATGAAAACTGAAACATACTGTATTTCACTTTCTTTTATTTGAGATCTCTTCTACAAAATGACTAATATGAAAAAAATGTTTTAAATTATTGCACATGTAAAATCTATTTCAGATTGCTTACCATCTCAGGGAGGTAGAAGAGCAGGGAGAGAATGAGGGAGGATTAGAAGAAAGAGAATTTGGAACTGAAAACTTAAAAAAAATTAATGTCAAATAAATTGTCTTTACATATAATTGGGGGAAAATATTATTAAAAATAAACAAATACTTATAAAGGTTCTAGAAATGCAAATGTAATTGTTACGATGGTATAAAAGCACCTCCCTCCATGGCTTGAGAAGTATAAGGAGAAGAGGTTTTTTTTTTTATCTAAGGTCACACATGGAATCAGGAAAAATTAGAATCTTGTTTCTTGATTCTTAACTGGGTACTCTCCCTATGAAGTAGTCTGTACTCAAGGAAGCTTTGAAAAATCTAGCTTAAAATCTCAAATCTTGAATTTTTTTGCTAAACTGACAAAATATATTTGCTTTTGTGGGTCATGAAGTATAATGTGATTTAGTGTAGTAGATAATCAAAGGGTTTGAATTCTTGTCATTCACTTGGCTTTCAGTCATATCTGACTTTGTGACCCCTGTTTGGGGTTTTCTTGGCAAAGATATGGAATGGTTTGCCACTTCCTTCTCCAGCTAATTTTCCAGATGAGGAAACTGAGGCCAACCAGATGAAATGATTTACCCAGGAACACACATTTAGTGTCTTGAGGCCAGACTTGAACTAAGGAAAATGAAGCCAGGTACTCTGCACCACCTAGTGTCTATATATTCCACTTGTTGGTTGGATAATTTTAGGCAGATCAGAGAGGATTGATTAGATGACCTACAAGATCTCTTCTAGCTCTGATTCTGCAACTCCTCTCATCTGTTTGCAGCGGAGGCAGCGAGTTCTGGAAGCAGCCCAGAGACTGACTGAGATATTAAACAGGTGAATTTATTTGCCTTTCAGCCCCTTGGTCTTTGGAGGGATTCTACCTTACTGACCCTGGTCCTTTTGTTCCTCATTTGTTGATTCCCCAGAAGAAGGTAGTCTCCTGTACTGGAGGGTCCTAGCCCTAGGCCCAGCCTCTATATCTAGCTAATCCCATCCATCTAGCCAAAATAAAAACTTTGGTCAGCGTGTGAGTGAGTGTGTGTAGCTCACTATAGTTTTTTCCTACCACTGGCAACTTAGCTTATGGCCCATATCCTGCTGTGGGTCAGCTGAGTCATGACAGATTTTATTTTATTTTATTTTATTTTATTTTATTTTATTTTATTTTAAAACCCTTGCCTTCTGTCTTAAAATCAATATTGTGGATCGGTTCCAAGGCAGAAAAGTGGTAAGGGCAAGGCAATGGGAATTCCCATGCCTTACTGCTTTTCTGCCTTGGAACTGATCCACAGTATTGATTCTAAAACAAAAGATAAAGGTTTAAAAAAAAATCCTTGAGAGTCAGTGAACAAATCAATCAAAACAAATTTGGTAGAGTAGAAAGATACAGCATAAACACACAGAAATCCTCAAATTTTCTCTGGATGGCTAACAAGACTCATCAGGAAGAAATTTTTTAAAAGTCAGATAACTGGGAGTTAGCCCACTGCAGAGACTCCCAGGACGTACGTGGATGTGATTAGAAAGTTTCAGTAATCAGAGTAGCATTCACGGTTGGGGCAGGGTGATGAAAACGATGGCATGCCGCACTCACGGGCCCTCTCAGGTGGTGGCACTGCAGCGTCACCACAGGAAAGGGATCCCCCATGTCTGTGTATTCAGGGTAGGAGGAGGAGTTGGCTGTTTGGACACCTGACAGTCTGATAATTTTTCATTCATGTCATGTTGGTTTTCAGGCATCAGGAACCTGGAGGAGAGACCCCAAAGACGGAGGACAGTGTCGATACGGCCCGAGAAGTGGAGGAAGAAGAGGGCAAGGAAAATCAAGACCCTTCCCAGCATGCTCTCTGGGTAGACGTATTCACCCCCAGGCACTACAGGGAGTTGCTCAGTGATGACGTGAGTCCCCAGTCCCAGACTGTGATTGGTTTTCCCAGAACAAAAACTGCATGTGCATCTTAGAAGTTGGAGGGGGTGGGAGGGTAGAGGGGTGGGGAGTAGGACTTTGTCCAACCTCCTTGTTTTCCAGATGAAACTCAGGTGTCCTTAGTCACACAGCAAGTCAGTGGCAGACTTTGATTTGCTGAAAGCAATCCAGGCCTCTGTTGGTGATGGGAGGCATTTCCCCGGAGGTTGGAGGCTGATTAGTGACAGGGCATTGCTGGGGAGCTGCTTTCATTAGACAAGCCAGCATATAGGGCTGTTTGTGAAGTTGACTCTTTCTCCCCGCAGCAAGGAGCAGGAGAATCAGAGATCCTAATCACCCCTCCCCACTCCCCCAGGCCTCCCTGGAAACCGAGAATGGCAGCATTCAAAGTGTTTGGCTGGGAAAGTCTGAATTCACCTTTGCCACTGTAAGAGGGAAAATTAGATATTATGTTTAAGGTGTGGTCGCCAGGAATCAATCAAATTCAGATTTGATTCCATAATTAAAATAGACCCAAGTCAGGATGGGTTTTATGGTAGTTTATTTACAATTTGGGAAGGTAGAAGGTAGGGAAATAGAGAGAGGGAGAGGCTGGCCAGACGGCAGAGGTCTAGACCAAGAGAGGGTTAAAAGGCTAATTAAACTAGGCTATTAGTGGCAAGGCCTTAGCTATTAGAGAGACAAAGAAGCCTTATTGAGGTAGAGACTCTAGAAATGCCAAGGTAGGTGAAAGGAAGTCAACCTAACTTATCCACATGACAATTCAGAGGGGAAGCCACCTGAGGTCTCAGCAGAGATCCTTAAGCACTGAGTTCAAAACGCCAACTGCCCCAACAGGAAGTTACCATCATACTTGAAAGATAGCAGCTTTTGTCACTTCCTTGGAGGTCCACCTCTAATTCAGGTGGACAAATGGCAGCCTCAACACTGTTTTGGACTGCCCAAAGGGCAGTCCCTTGTTCTTGATTTATTACTTATTGTCACGTGTGGGTTAACTCATCTCCCCTCCCCACTAAGGGAGGTGGGGATGACATTATCTCTGGTGGCTAGAGTTTTAACTATGAAGGGCTTGAGCTAATTCCATTTACACACCACTAACTGGTTATGTAACTTCTCAGTTTTTCCATGTTAAAATAATCAGGGATTGGATTAGATTCCCTCTGATGGTCTATAGGTGGCACACTGGCTAGAGTCAAGAAGACCTGAGTTCAAATGTAACCTCAGACATTTCCTGGCTCTAAAATGGGCCAGAGAAGGAAATGACCAACTGCTCTGGTATCTCTGCCAAGAAAACCCCAAGTTGGAGTCATGAGAGTCGAACACAACAGAAAAGGACTGAATAACAAAACAGTCTTCAGTTTGCCTGTGAACTGACAACTTTCCTCTCCCCCCTCCCCCCAATCCCTTTTTTCCTACCACTCTCCTTCCCACAGTACACCAACCGCTGTCTTCTGAAGTGGCTCAAGCTGTGGGATGTGGTGGTATTTGGGCGAGAAAAGCTTGCCAAGAAACCGAATGCTGAGCAGCCCCCCACCCGGATGCCCTCCAAGTATGGCCGAGAGCCCCAGAAGTGGAAGAGCAAGGAGCAGATGATAGAGGAGATCCTGGAGGCTGAACTGGATCAGAACAACAGGCCCAAATACAAGGTGAGGACTGGACACTGGGGGGAGGTGGGGAGCTGTCGGTATCTCTATAGGCATAGCATAGGGAGACCCCTGACCCCCAGGGTGGCCTCCTCCACCCTCTCTCAGACCCTCACTGCTAGGGGTCTGGTGTGGCAAAACTGAAAGAACCATGGTTTTGGTGACAGGGGACTGGGCTAAAATCTCGCCGTATAACTATGGGTTGTCTGGCTCTCGGTTTCTTCTTCTGTGAAGTAGGGACAATAGTGTTCATAATGCCTAAACTTTGTAGACCATGAAGCAATAGTTGGTAAATGAGTTATTTCATGCCAATGTCCCCAGGAAATCTTTACTGGAATCAAAAGCTTAGAACTTAAAAGAGACCTTAGAAGACCTAGTCCAGCCCTCAGATACTTCCCAGTTGGGTGACCCTGGGCAAGTCACTTCATCCTGTTTGCCTCAGTTTCCTCATCTGGTAAATGAACTAGAGAAGGAAATGACAAATCACTTCAGTATCTTTGCTAAGAAAATCCCAAATGGGACCATGAAGAATCAGACATGACTAAAAACAACTAAACAATGACAGCAATAATGAGGAAAAGTCTAATAATCAGTATAACTGCTCCCTCGTGCTTTATAGCTCATAAAGAGCTTTGCCCACAACAACCCTGCTAGGATGTCTGGGTTTCATTATCCCTGCTTTAGAGATTTACAAATTGAGGCCCAGAGAAACAAATTGAGTTTCCCCTGGTTACAAGCTTAAATGGCAGAGCCACCATTTCCAAGTCCATCTTGGTCTTAAAACTTTAGTAGGAAGACAAGATTCACAGACAAAACCAATACTCTTTGGCACTTTATCAAATATTGAACTGTGTGGTGCTGACTACAAGTTTTTAAGGAGTCAAAAAAGATGAAAATAGTGGGCCTCCAGGTAGATCAGTAGATTGAGAGTGAGGCCTAGAGACAGGAGGTTCCTGGGTTCAAATTTAGCCTCAGACACTTTCCAACTGGGTGACTCTGGGCAAGACATTTAACCCCCATTGTCTAGCCCTTACTGCTCTTCTGCCTTAGAACCAACACACAGTATTGATTCCAAGACAAAATGTAAAGGATTAAAAAAAAAGAAAAAGAAGAAAAGAAAGGTGGGGGGGGAATAAGAAATAAGGATGGTCCTAGGTTCAAATCCAGCCTCAAACACTTCCCAGCTGTGTGACCTTGGGCAAGTCACTTGACCCCCATTGCCTACCCTTACCACTCTTCCACCTATAAGTCAAAACACAGAAGTTAAGGGTTTAAAATAAAAAAAAAAAAAAAGAAAAAAGAAACAAGGATGGGTTGAAGTTACCCAAGGAAGGCTTCATGGACTAGGAGGAGGGAGGGTGATGTTGGACCTTGGAGCCCTTATAGGGTCTTTCTGTCTCCTCTTGACTGCAGGTAGCCCTTCTGTGTGGACCTCCTGGACTGGGGAAAACCACTCTGGCACACGTGATTGCCAGGCATGCCGGGTACAGTGTGGTGGAGATGAATGCCAGGTGAGTGAAGGAGGGCCACGTGATCACAAAAGAAGAATTCTCTAGGGAAGGATTTCTGAAACTGGGAAAAGGCTGTTTAAGAAGAAAAGAGAGAGCTCACATGATTGACAGCGTCTGGGGCTGGAGAATGTTGGATTTTTGAGTCAGGACCCTGAGTACAGTCCTGCCTAGCACAGTTATTAGCTGTATGAACTTGGACAAATCACTGAGCCTCAGCCTTGTCACCCCTCTGTGGAGTGAGCATACAAAAAGCATGGACTTCCCAGAGTTGTTGTGAGGATGAGATAACATGTGTAAAGCACTTTGTAAACCTTTAAGTGTTGTGTAAATGGGGGGCAGCTAGGTGACTTAGTAGGTTGAGAGTGAAGCCTAGAGACAAAAGGTCCTGGGTTCAAGTCTGTACTCAGACACTTCTTATGTGACCCTGAGTGAGTCACTTAACACCCCCCCCCCCCCCCAATTTCCTAGCCATTACTGCTCTTCTGCCTTGGAACCAATACACGATATTGATTCCGAGATGGAAGGTAAGGGCTTTTTTAAAAGTGGTATGCAAATACTAATTATTATTACCTTTATTCACCACCGGCCTACGAGATGCATTGTGCAAATGTATTTATTTCAGAGCTGAAGCTCCCAATGCTTTGCTCTGGTTCTCATGGCTGATCAATAGCAGAAACATGATCTAAATTAGACCCTTCAACTCCCGGGTCTAGTGGTTTTTCCCATTACCTGGGTCATCAAGCAAGCAAGATTTATGTTGGAGACAAGAAGGGACTGTACAGTCTAGTCGTCCCTTGGCCCCAGGACAGGGGACTGCTCCAAATGACCTTTCAACGTCTCCTTCCAATCCTCAATCCTTTGCTGCTCTGATGTGTCTGGATTGATTGTATTTCAGTGATGACCGCAGTCCCGAGGTCTTCAAGACTCGAATTGAAGCAGCCACACAGATGGAGTCGGTGCTGGGAGCCAAGGGGAAACCCAACTGTTTGGTCATTGATGAAATTGATGGTGCACCAACGGTATGCCTAGGTTTGGAAGAGTTTGTATGACCCCATGCTTGACTCGGCAGGGCTCCATCAGGGTCTGGGCGCAAACTCGACCAGTTACCCAGTGGTGACACGACTGTGCTCCTGGGGCCAAAGTTATGGGTCCTGACCCGTGTAGGTTGGTGAGCTTTAGTCAGAGACACCAGCTGGGTTCCCTGGGAGCAATTTAGCTCATTGCCCCCATCAGCTATCTTACAAACAAATGATGCCTGGGACAGAGAAAGTGTGAATGGCTCAGGAGTCATCCTAAAGCCAAGAAATCTTTTGGAATTTATTTTATTGAGACTTACTTTCCCCTAAGTGCCAGGGCAACTAGGTGGTATGGTAGATAGAGTGCCAGGTCTGGAGTCAAGAAGACTAAGTTCAACTTTGGCCTCAGCTACTTACTAGTTTTGTGACCCTGGGCTGGTCACTTAATCCTGTTTGCCTCGGTTTTCTCATTTGTAAAATGAGCTAGAGAAGAAAATGGCAAAACACTCCAGGATCATTGCCAAGAAAACCCCAAATGGGGCCATGAAGAGTTGGACATAACTGAAAAATAATTAAAAAGTGCTAGGTGTTCTTCTCACATAAAGTGGGATACAATTTTTTTTTTAAAGAAGGCCACATTTGTCATTCCTTAGGCCTGATAACTGATTTCTGCACTCCGTCCACATTTATCTTCAGACTTCAGCCATCTCCTGAGAAATTGGGATGGGGCATATGAGAGAAAGAAAAGATTGAGGTCTGGGCCTTGGGGAGTTCACAGTCTTGAAGGATGAGTCTCAAATAAAGAGCAATGTGGGCTAGAATAATCAGGGACAGATTTCATAAAGGATGTGGAGAAAAAGATGGTGGAATTGATGGGGCAATAAGGTGACTCAGTGGATTGAGAGTCAGGCCTGGAGACTGGAGGTTCTGGGTTCAAATGTGGCCTCAGACACTTCCTCCCTGGATAAGTCACTTAATCCCCATTGCCTAGGCTTTACTGCTCTTTTGCCTCAGAACTAATACACTGTATAGATTCTAAGATGGAAGGTAAGAGTTTAAAAAAAAAAAAGATGGTGGAATTGGAAGAAAAGGAATGAGGGCCAAGGAGAACAGTGTGAACAAAAGTTCCCCAGGCTGAGCTATAATTCTCTTTAGGTTGGAAGTCTCTGCCTTCCTTTATCCCTCAAGGCCCCCAGGTTAGAATTCCCTCTCTTCTTCCAGAGCATACCCAAGCCAAAGATGGGACTTGCTCCCCTGGGTATACTGGTCCATTCTGTAATCTCGGGTACATTTCTAATTAATCAAGAAGCCTCTTGGTTGAATGTTGTTTATTGGTCCTCCCTTGTGTCACCATGTTTTCACTTAGCTAACTCACTTTTCTTTCCTCTTCCCTACTAAGAGACAAACATTATTGAGTAAAAGTCACAGTTTTCCCATCACCTCAAGAAGCAGAGAAATTAAGCCTGATGCTTAGATTACCTACAGAGTTTACAAGAGGAGTGTAGAAATGGCTCAGATTTAGGCCTAAAGGGACTCAAATCTGCATCCTTCACAAGTTGTGTTTTTTTTTGGGGGGGGGCATATTTTTTCTCTCTCTCCCTTCCTACCCCTTGCAGGATGCTGGTGAGTGGGATAGGGGTGGTATTTAAGCAACAGTGTGCTGAAGCCAACTCATACCAGTCCTAAAGAGACAATTTTTTTATTTTTCAGCATGGGCATTTATATCATGGAAATTGGCAAATATTACAGATGAGGGCTCGATTTATTGTTGTTGATTATTCATTTAAGAGAGTGCTAGAGAAAAATGTTAACAATTCAGATTAAATTTAAAATTTAATTTTTTTTCCTAGAGAACTGGTTCTTAAACGTTTACTAGTACACATCTGGTTATAGGTATTATTCCAGAAAAAATGTATTCTTTGTTTGTATCATGCCCCTGTGTGCTGGAGTCCAGTCACTCACCCATATACTTCCCTGCCTCTCTGCAGCCTTCCATCAATGTGCTTCTTAGCATAATTAATCGTAAGGATGTAGGAGAGATAGAGACAACAGGAGGAGCAGCTGGGGGTGGCAAGAAACGAAAGAAGGAAGGGGGTCTCTTGATGCGCCCTATTATCTGTATCTGCAATGACCAGTGAGTATCTGCGGTGCCTCTCTTTTCAATGTTTTTCTTTGTAAAATAGAGGGATTGGACTTGATCTCTAAGGTCTCTTCCAGCTCTAAGGATCTATTCAAAATGGTGGCACTAGAACTGATGGGTCTCTTGGTAAAGAACTATGGGTACAAAATGTCAGGTACACTGTGAGATGTGGCCACTTCCTTGGTTGTTTTTGTTTGACTGGTTTCCTTTGGTACAAGAGAAGGTTTGATGCCAAGAGTTGAAGAAGAAGGTATAGAATGTAGAAAATCATCTACTTCAAGGCTCTTTCCACTATATGCAATTGGCTGGTGATTTCAGTCATTAGTTCATGAATAGGGGACACTTCCCACAGGCCTACATTATCTAAAAATGCCAGTGGAGCTGTGTGATGTCCTCGGTGTGGGCGCTCCCTCCAGAGAGAGAGAGACCATAATCCAGCCACCCCTTCTTATCCTGTGGGATTTTTGTCTCAGTCTTTGCATTAGACCACCATTAAAGATCTACGTGAGGCCCTGAATGCCTTCCTCAAATTCTTTTGATACATCATGGATGCTGATGTACTTAGGTTTTCTACCTGGTAATCCCTCACTTTCCTGACCCAGCTGGCCCACCCTCTTTCCTAGTCATAAATATCTTTCATAATTAACGTTCCTCCCTCTACTTCTTATACTCAAGTCTTTGTTAGAAATAATGCCACATCTTTCTTTCTTTCACCTACCCATGGGTCTTTTCATGGCATTTTGGGGGTGTGCATGTAGAAAATTTGCCATACCTGAGCTGCATTCCCAGCATCCTTTTAAGAACATCCTCATTTGATGTACAGAGGCTTGGGAGATAAATTTGGCTGAGACCCACGCTACGGCACTCTTGGGGCTTTACTTTTGGTAAAGTGCTGCAGGTGTGAGTTCTCTGCTCTGCTTGCTTGACTGAAAGAATCTCTTTCTTTTTCTTCTCTTTTTGAGTATTATTAAAATCCTATGTATTTTTAAAAACTAGGAGTATTTATTCATTTTTACTCCTGTAGAGGCCACCTTCATCTTCAGTTCTTCCAAGACCATGACCTTCAATGATTTATGGTGATATAATATCATTTGTGAGAGGATCAGTATTAAAAGGGCAGCTAGATGGTATAGTGGATAGAGTACTAGGCTTGAGGTCAAGAAGACCCTTTTTCCAGAGTACAAATCTGGCCTCATACACTTCCTAGCTGAGTGACCCTGGGCAAGTCACTTAACCCCCATTGCCTAGCCCACTTTTCTGACTTGGAACCAATACACAGTATTGATTCTAAGATAGCAGATAAGAGTTTTTAAAAAAGAAAGAAAGAAAACCCCAAATGGGGTCACAAAGAGTCAGATCTGACTAAACAACAAGAGTATTAAAAAGATAGTGAGCAATTTGGGGTTGTTGAAAAGCGCCTTGGGATTACCTAATAGTACTTGATAAATACAAAGCTTGGAACTTTTTACTTGATGAGAATCTCCTATCCTAAACCTGAATTATTACAGATCTCTCATGGTTAGGTCTGAGTTATTAAGAACTGGCTACACTCTTCATTCATTTAACAAACATTTTTTAGGCATGTAGCACGGTGGAAGAATGTGGAGTCAGAAGGCCTGGGTTCAAATCCCAACTCTACCACTTTGTGACCTTAGGCAAGTCATTTGTCTTTTGTAGGCCTCAGTTTACTCATTTGTAAAATGGGAGGTTTGGACTAGATGACCCTTAAGGTCACTTTCAGCACTAAATCTATGATGCTCTCATCCTATGATTTAACATATATCATCAGTGCGTTCTTTTATAGAAACTCTACTTTCTTTCTTAAAACCCTTACCTTCCATCTTAGGATCAGTACTGTGTATTGATTCCAAAGCAGAAGAGTGGTAAGGGCTAGGCAATGGGGGTAAGTGACTTGCCCAAGGTCACACAGTTAGAAAGTGTCTGAGGCCACATTTGAACCCAGGACCTCCCATCTCAAGGCCTGGCTCTCAATCTACTAAACCACCCAGTTGCTCCCTAGAGCTCTTATTTTCTTTTCTTTTCTTTTTAAATTAAATTAAGTTTTTTTGTTTTTTTTTGTTGTTGTTTTGGATTTTTATTTAATTAATTAATTTAGGCCATTTTCCCATGATTATAGGATTCATGTTCCATCCCTCTCCTCCTCCCACCTTTCCCATAGCCGACACAATTCCACTGGGTCTTACATGTGTCATTGATCAAGACTTATTTCCATATTATTGATATTTGCACTAGGGTGAAGAGCTCCTATTTTCAATCAGCTTTTCCTTTTCCAGTTTTTTCCCTCCTACTCCCACACTCCACTATCTGGCAAATGACTAGTTTTTTTTTTTCCTTCACATGCTTATGAAATTCACTCCCTACTCTCTTCTTATTTGGAGGGAGTGCCTTTATTTCAAAGCCCAAACCTAGGCTCTCTAGTTCACATCCCATTCCTCAGATTATTTAAACCTTAGGAGAGACCATCCCTTATTCTCAACCTCCACATTGATGGTTCTTTCTGGGGTTTTGGTTCTTTCTTGGGGGAAAGGACTGAGATTGTGTTAAGTACTTCCTGTTGGCCAGTCATCATGCTGAACACTCCACAAATCCCTCCTTCTGTCTTGGATAGGTACACACCTTCTCTGAGACAGCTGAAGCAGCAGGCATTCCTCCTACAGTTCCCACAGACACTGCCTTCCCGCCTGGTGCAGAGACTGAATGAGGTCAGTGTCTTGGTTAAGGTAAAGGCGCAGAGGCTGGTTCCCAAGGCAGATGCTGCTGCTGATTCTGGAAACTAGACAGAAAGCTTAGGTTTGCCCCTGATGCCTAGAGCCTGGCCTGACTCTCTGGGGTTGGCCAGCTGTCAGAACCACCCCTGCTATATTTAGCTCATGGGTTCCTTCTCTGGTTCATCTGCATTAGAATGAAGGAAATCATCATTGGGGAAACCCATCTGCAAAAGGCCCAACCTAGAGCATTTTCCAAGTCTACGTGGATTTGGATTATCTGTGCTTATTGTTATTGCTGTCCGCTACCTCGTTCCCAAGTGAGCAGATAACTTCTCTCTCCTCAGGCTCCTCTTACCAATTCCCCCAGTAGAATGTAAACTCCTTGAGGGTAAAGGATGTCTTTTTTTCCCCTCTTCTTTTCCTTTTTTTAACCCTTAGCTTCCATCTTAGAATCGATAGTGTGTATTGGTTCCAAGGCAGAAGAGTGATAAGGGCTAGACAATGGGGGTTAAGTGACTTGCTTTGAACCCAAAACCTCCCATCTCTAGGCCTGGCCCTTTCCTTTCTTTTACTAATATTTATGTTCTTGAATTGGGCATGATGCCTTACCCATAATAAGGCCTTAATAAATGCTCTATCTATAGTACCACACCATGAGCAGAGAATTGAAATGTCCCCAGATGTACAGCTAGTTTCTTATCATAAAATTGTTTTATGAGTGAAGAAGTTGCCACCCAACAACTATCTTTTTGCCTTTAGATCATGTTAGCTGCTGCTGTTGTAGAGCTTGAAGAAAGAGAATAAGGCAATGGGGAATAATCTGGATTGTTTCAGGGGGAAAATGAAGTAGGAGGTTGGCTGATTAATAGACTGATAGTATAGGCAAGTCAGAAAAAGGAAGTGGGATGGTTTTAGGAAAGTTTCCTAAAGAGAAGGAGGTCAGCCTCCCCTTGGCTCTCCCCCATCTCTGACCTGTGGGCATGAATTGAATCTTTGGAGAGCATCAATATAGTGAAGAAGTTTATTGCCTAATAATGTCTTGCCTTAGATCTCCTTGCGACAGGGAATGAAGGCGGATACTGGTACCCTTATGATGCTGTGTGAGAAGACAGAGAATGATATTCGTTCCTGCATAAACACCCTGCAGGTATGAACCCCAAATAGAGAACTTTGGGAATGACTTCTAGGGTTGGGGGTGGCCAGCTTCTAGTGGGCACCTTTAAAGCATGAAGCCTTCTCTAGGTTTTTCCCCCATCCATCAGAATATGGCAGCCTTCTTCCTCCCCTATAATTGGCCTCACAGATTTGATTTCAGGTGGGGAACTCAAAAGAGATCCCTGAAAAGTTAGGGACATGTTTTAAGCATTCCCTCTATGCTTTATAAACCCATCCTAGGTCTAACTAGAGCTTTTCTCCAAACCTTTCTAGAAAACTAGGAGAGACCCGTAGCAGAATGAAAAGGGTCCTCGATTGGGAGTGGGAGGCTTGAGTTCTTGTACTAACCTGATGTCAACACACCATGGAACCTCTCTTAATCTGTAAAATGAAGGAATCTAGCTCTTTTTTTTTAAGGTCACTTTTAGCTTCAAAATACTGGGATTTCTAGGTCATCTCATCATAGAATATTAAAGTTGGGACAATGAGAACACCAAAAGAAAGCTGAACTTTGAGTGATTTTAACTACCAGTCTGGGTTCCAGAGAGTGGAGTGTGAAACATGCCTCTTTTCTTTTGATAGAAATGTGGAAGACTACAGGTGCTGAACAGTGCATGCCATATCATCTGTGGTCACTCCATTGGTTGATTTTGCATAATTGTTTTTCTTCATTAAAAGAGGGGAGAGGGGAAGGTATATATCCAAAATGACTGATAAAAAGAAAAAGCATCAGTTTAATATAAAGGCAGTTATACACAGGGTGTCACAAAAGTTGTAGTACAATTTTAAGTTCTTTTCCTCTTTCTTTGATCTCTTTGTGATATAGGCATAATAGTGATACTGCTGCATCAAGGGAAATTCAGTTTTACTGCCCTTTGGTCATAGTTCTGAATAGTTCTTCAGAATCTCAACTCTCTAATTTTTGCACATGTGAAAACTGAGACCCAGAGAGATTAAGCAACAAAGTCACTTGGTTAACTGAAGAGACCTTTTGGTTTTAGTTTACCTCAAAGGGATATCCTTTGGTAGCCCTTTAGGCATTTGTATTGATCTCATGAGTCTACACCCTTTGTAGCATTTTTTAGCTTTGGATTGAGCATTTTATAGAATTCTGCGTATCAGAAACAATCCTTGAAGATTATGTAGCCCATCCTCCTTATTCTATACAGGGAGAAATTGAGACCCAGAGATGGAAAGTTACTTATTTAAGGTCATGCCACATTTCTCTGCAAGAACTATGTCTTACTGTCTCTAAACCCAGTACATGTTTCTGTAACAAAAGAAAAGAGCCTGAGGCTTGGAATCCCAGGATCTGGTTTTAAATCCTGGCTCTTCTATTTAATTATTTTCTCCTCTGTAAAATGAGGTAAAATCTAAGGTTCTTTCCACCCTGTTATTCTGTGAGCTCTAAGAATAATGGAAGAACACTAAGATTTTGGGAAACCAGGTTTCTCAAATTAGAATCCCCAAATACCATATTTCAAGTCTGCATTCTACCCCTCCTCTCAAATGAATCTCTCCTTCCTCATGTTCTTGATGTGCTTGTTTCTCCTTCTTAGTTCCTATATGGTCAGGGCCAGAAGGAGCTGAGTTCAAGGATGGTACAGACCATGAGCATTGGCTTGAAGGACCAGAAGAAGGGGCTGTTTTCCATATGGCAAGAAATATTCCAGTTGCCCAAGATTCAGAGGTAACGTGTCTTTGGGCTGAGGGTAGCAAAGTGAGTGGGAATGAGAGCACAGAGAGCCTGGAGGGCTTCAGGAACCTAGCAATGGGAGCTGTCAGGGAAGGATCCTCTGGTTTCCTTATCTGGCCAGGAATAATTATACAGCCCACAGACAAATCCAGCAAGACATCAATAGCTTAGTCAAGTACAGAATTTGGGCTTGGATCATAAGATGGTAGATTTTTTTTTTTAATTTTACACGATTCACGTTCTTGCTCTCTCTCCCCCCCACTCCCCATAGCCGACACACATTTCCACTGGTTTCTTCATGTGCCATCAATCAAGACCTATTTCCGTATTATTGATAATTGTTCTAGAATGATAGATTTAGAACTAGAAAAGGACTTTTCATTTTAACAGGTGAGGAAACTGAGTCCCAGAGAGGTTAAATGATTTGGCTATTGTCACCTGCCTAGTAAATGTCTTCCTGGCTCTCTGGCCAGTGCCTCACAGATATTCTTCGTTATGAAAAAAAGCTCCAGATTGTGGGTTCTTAACCTAGAGTCAAAACAGTTTTGTGTGTTTTTTTTAAATATCAATATAATTGGTTTCCTCTGTAGTTATATGTTTTATTTCATGCATTTAAAACTTATTTTGAGAAATGTTCACTAGACTAGACTAAAAGAGATACTTGGTCCCAAAAAAAGGTTAAGAACCACAGTCCAAGGAAATGACTGGCATTCCTGGCTACCAGAAGACTTTTATTTCTGGGCAAGGAAATACACAAGTATGGGGAAGAAGCATCGGGTATAACCCTGACCAGGGGCTCCAAATCCCCTTTATTAGGAGTGAGCACATCTCCTGTGCTTCTGACCTCACATGCTTGGTGTGTGCAGAGACATTAATCATGCAACCACCAGGTGTCACCCTTAGAGCCATCACCAAGTCATCTATCCCCATGCCCATCACCATCCTGACTGTGCACTACAGCACTAGGCTAATGCTAAGACAGTAGTGCCTCCTTTATCTTGCCCACACTGCATCCGAGTTCCACATAGTAAATAGGTTCCACAAGTATTTTTTGATTTTCATCATTTTGGATGGAAATATTTCTAAATATATTACTGGCTTTTCTTTTCCTTCCTCCCTCCCTCCCTCCCTCCCTCCTTCCTTCCTTCCTTCCTTCCTTCCTCCCTCCCTCCCTCCTT
>NC_058130.1:140050026-140096246 GCF_016433145.1 Gracilinanus agilis | reverse complement strand
CTTCCTTCCTTCCTTCCTTCCTTCCTTCCTTCCTTCCTTCCTCTCTTACTTCCTCCCTCTCTCCCTCCCTTCTTCCCTTTCCTTTAGCCTTCCTTTCTTACTCCCTCTATCCATTTTTCCTTTCTTTTCTCTTCCTCCTTCCCTCTCACCCTTCATCCTTCTTGCCTTTCTTTTCCCTTGCTTTGCCCTTCTTTCCCAACTTCCTAGTATCATCCTTTCCATAAACAGAATACTAAACCAAATATAACTTTTTCCTCATGTCATCTTATTCATAAGCTTTGCAGTCATATAGGAAGGAAGTGATCTGGACTCTGGCCCTCTCACTTTTCCATAACTTTGGCCTTGAACAAATCTTTTTAGCCTTAGATAAGAGGCTAGACCAGATCGCCATTTTGAGGTCACATCCACCTGTGAGATGATAATAATAATAAACATTTACATAGTGTTCTAAGGTGTTCAACACTCTTAGTAGATTATCATAAATTTTCCTGAGTACAGTAATTATTCAGGAACTACTGAGGCATATGTTAGGGTTATTTCTCCCTTGAGAGAAACAGCTGCAGACTGGCTCAGGAAGAGTTCCCCATCTCAGTTCTTTTGTCTTCACTTAGTTCTTCAATGCTCCTTATCTTTCTCCCTCTGTCAGTATCACTTCGTGTAGCTGTTGGTATTTTGTTATTGTTTTTCAACTCATGTATACAAAGAAATGTAGCATATCAGAGATGGAACCTTAGAATAAAGAATATTGGAGGGGGCAGCTGGGTGGCTCAGTAGATAGGGAACCAGGCCTAAAGATGTGAGGTCCTGGGTTTAACTGTCCTTAGAAACTTTTGGCTATGCAACCCTGGGCAAGTCTAATTGCCTAACCCTTACCACTCTCTGCCTTGGCAATGATATTTAATAAGGATTCTAAGACAGAAGGTAAGAGTTTCCCCCCCAAAAAAAGAAAAGAAAAAAAGGGAATATAGTCAGAATTGAAAGAGACTCCCAATCATATTGTTTAGAAGTGTTTAACCTAGGGACCATGAACTTAGTTTTTGTCCTTTGATAACTATATTTCAATATAATTGTTTTCCTCTATAGTTCCATTTATTTTATTTATGCATTTAAAAACTTTCTGAGAAGGGGTCTAAAGGTTACATTAGACCACCCGAGGGGTCCTTGACACAAAAAAGGTGGAGAACCTCTGAAGTAGTAATTATAACACTCATTGTGTTATAAGTAGAGAAGCCAAGACTTGTAAAGGAGAGATGGCTTACTTAAGGTTGCAGAGGTTCCCAGATAGCCAAGATTTAAACTCTCTTCTCTGACTCCATATCTAGGACTCTCTCCATCATTTCACAAGTGTATGAATATGTATACAAAAGCGATGCTTTTGCAATTATTACCTATTTCCTTTGTTGGTGCTACTTTTGCTTCTGCTGTCAGAGAAGGTCCTCAGTGCTTCTTTGACTCATCTGCAAGAGAATTGTAGACCATCAGAAGAGAAAGGCACCTTAGTCGATAGTTTATCTCAGTCTTCCCTAAGACCATGGGGGCCCACTCCCTTATTTTACAAAGCCCCAGAGAGAAGGGACTTGTCCCTGGTTATAACATAGACAGTTGAGGGGGCAGCTAGGTGGCTCAGTGAATTGAGAAAGAAGCCTAAAGACAGGAGGTCCTAGATTCAAATCTGGTCTTAGACACTTCCTAGCTCTGTGTCTCTGGGCAAGTCACTTAGCTCCCATTGCCTAGCCCTCATCACTGTAGTATCTGAAATTCTTGAGAGACAGTATTTCTTCATTTTAAAATAATTTATTATTTGGCCAGTTGAGACATACTAATTGTCATCAAATGACTTTATCATCATAAAATAAATGGAATATCCTGACACAGGTACCTATATGCATTTTGGGGAGTTCATTATTCATCCCAAGACATCTCTAATTGGCAATCAGCTAATTAGGAGGTGGTCCATCAGACCTTCTGCCTTTCCCAAAACTAACAGGTTAAGTTTCATGTGTATGCCAGAAAAGTGTCATTGCAGAACTTTCCTGTTGAACAGAATCTATGGAAGGACCACACTCCCCAGGACAAAGAGGATGCAAAAATCTATAGACTGAATGGCACCAGCTCTGAGAACTGGCTCAGGAATTCTCCCTAATAAACCGGAACTGATTTGAGGCCTTTATAATCTAGGACCCTGATATAGAAATAATACAATGTATTAAAAATACATTCTCACACTACTCTTCTGCCCTAGAGCTGATACACAGTATTGATTCTAAGATGGAGGATAATAATTTTTAAAAAGATTAAAAAGTAAAAACAAAAGCAGATAATTTAGTACCCAACTTAGGATCAAGTCTCCAGACCTCTTTCTGTAATGGCATCACCATGAAGGTGGGAAGAATTGAAGTTAGTTTTGCCTGAAGGATTTTGTAAGAGCAACATCTCGAAGCAAACAAAGGGATGGGGTGGTTTGGGAGGCCTGTGTTTCATCTCTCTCCTTGGCATCTCCAGACAGCGCATCGGTCAGGACCTCTTTCTGCCGGACCAGGCACTCCTCGATGGTGACAGTGGCCCTCGGGGCAGGGGTCCTCTCCACACGTCATCCCAGAGGTTCCACCACATCCTGCACATCACCACCTCCACCGGGGACCACGAGAAGGTGGCCCAGGTAATGCCATTTCCACATTCACCCATGTTTTTGCCTCTGAGATTCCAGAGCTTCTCTGGTACAAGCAAACCTTCTTCTAGTCTTTATGGGAACAAGTGTAGTGAGCAGCAGAGCACAAGGGTTATAATCTGCATTCTGCTGAGAAACTGAGGCCCTCAGGGTGAACAGACTTGCCCCAGGTCACACCAGTGCTCCATGGCAGTGCTCTTGACTCCCACATTCAGCACTCTTTTCACTCCTCCCATAATGCTCTGGTGTGAAGGGTTAAATAATTTGAAGTCTTTGTTGCTTCCCAGTTTCATCAGTGCCCATGTCCTTGGTAAACTAGGGATTCTCTCCCGGAAAGCAGCTTTAGATTAACAAGCTAGCGTGGGTGGGCCTGTACAGGAAACCATCCCTCTGGGCTTCCAGGAAAACTTTGAATTCAGCCCTGGGTTTGTTTTGGAGGATTAATTTTGGGACTTGATAATGCAGGTGAGCTGAGGCAAGGATTTGGGTAATGATGCAAAAGTACACATGGAATCCCAGTTTGTTGATTTTTTTTGTCTGTGTTTTTAATTTTTGTTAAACTCTTCTTCCTGGAAAGATGAGCAGGTGGTTGGGCCTTCTTTCCCTGGGCCCAGATGAGATATACTCACCAGGGGAGCCTTAGGGAACACTGAACTCTTCCTACCACCATCACCTTGGATAGAATTAAAATAGGATTTGAGCTATTTCAGTGAATGAAAAGGAGTTGTGTTTAGCTGTAGGACTAGTAAGTTATTTGAGGCTTACCAAAGACAGGCAGTGTAGTGAAGTAGAAATGAGAATGAAGTGAGCCTTGGAAAACTTTGATACAAATTCCAGCTTCAACCCTTCCTGATACTTCAGACAAGTCATTTCTCTTTTTCTGAGCCTCAGTCCTGTCAAATGCAATCTGGGAAATATTACACCCCACAGGGTTATTATGGAGAATATAGATAAATATAAACTTTTATATTTTTTAAATAAAATTTAAAGTGCTCTATGATTAAACATTGTTATTATTATGAAAACCCCATGCAGTTTTAATAATAACTAACATTTACATAATGCTTACTATGTGCCAGGCCCTTGCTAAGTGTTTCCAGTTATATCATTTGATCCTTGCAACAATCCTGTGTAATTGTTGTTGTTTAGTTGTATCCAACTCTTTAGGACCCCCATTTGAGGTTTTCTTGGCAGAGATACTAGAGTGACTTGCCATTTCCTTCTCTAGCCCATTTTACAAATAAGGAAACTGAGGCAAATGATCAAAGCAACTTGCCTGAGGTCACACGGCTAGTAAATGTCTGAGGCTGGATTTGAATTCAGGAGAATGTCTTCTTGATTCCAGGCCCAGAATTGTATCTGTCGTACCACCTATCTGCCTTCTCCTACCCCTTGGAGGTAGTTGCTATCATCTTTATTTTACAAATGAGGAAATGAGCTAATAGAGATTAAATGACTTGTTCCAGGATCACCCAGATAATAAGTGTCTGAGGTTGAATTTGAGCCCTGGGAGGCAGTCACTATTATTATCCTTATTCTACAGGAGTCAGAGATGCCACTGAGGTTTATAAACCTGGATAGCTGGGAGGATGTTGGTTCATTGTGCAAAAAGGAGGGTGGGTTTGGGAGGAAAGAGAATGTAAAGAAGTCTCAGGGGACAGATTGCAGTTCAGCCATGTCTGCTTCTTCTGTGGGACTCCCCAAATGTAAGGAGCCAGGCTGACTCACTGCCCAGGAGGGCAAGGGCACCAGCCACAGCCCTACGCAATCTGATGACAGGACACACAGGAGGAGATTTCCCAATTGTACCCACGTAGTTGCTGCTTGGGCTCCAGGTAGCAGCTCTAAGGAACCACCTCTGCCTACGAAACAATGAGGTTGGGAGCTTGTATAACAGAAGGAGGAGGTTGGGGCAGCTTGGTGCCTTGGTGGATAGAAGACCAGGCGTGGAGATGGGAGGTGCTGGATTCAAATGTGGCCTCATACCCTTCTTAGCTGTGTGACCCTAGACAAGTCACTTAACCCCCATTTCCTATCCCTTACTACTCTTCTGCGTTGGAACCAATATTTAGTACCAATTCTAAGGTGGAAGGTAAGGGTTTTTAAAAAAGCAAAAAGCTAGAGGGAAAAGGTCAGGTTGGGGAATGTGGTAGTCATGTTGGAGATAATCCCTGTGATTGTCTGGTCATCCATGTTGTTCTGGACAATCAGAAATCCAGCAAAGGACTTCTAGTAGGGAAGTGATGCAACCAGCTGTGTATGACTCTTACCAAGAGGCTATTGGAGCAGTCCTGGGGGAAGGAGGATGGAAAGCCTGAATGGGAAGGGGTGAAGTGGAGAACGTTGGCATTGTATATCTAGCCCCCTTTCCCTCCCAGACCCTCATCCCTCACCCATCGATCGGCTCAGAGGGTTCCCTTTTATCTCTTCCACTTTAGGGCCTCTATGACAACTTCCTGAACATGAAGCTCAAAGATTCTACCTTAAACTCTGTGTGTACTGCCATGGATTGGTTGATATTTGAAGACATCTTGGACCAGGCTGTCCGACATGGCCAGAATTTCCAGCTCATGAGATACTTTCCTTTCCTCCCTGTGGCCTTCCACCTCCTCTTTGCAGCCAACAGCGTCCCTAGGATATCCTACCCCAATAGCCAACACGAGGCAAGTGGCCCAGCCCCTTGGGATGGAGGGGAACTAAAGAGACTATTGCAAAACCCACATTCATCTGAGGCAGGGTTTTCCCTTTTTTCCTAATATTAGAGTTGACATCTGTTTGACTCCAAGTCCAACACTCTTTCTTCTAAAATTTTTAAATTGTTTTTATTCCGCTGTACCTAAGGGAGCATAGCCAGATGGAACCTTTCTCCATCCCCCAGTCCAATACCCTACAACTTCTATCCATTCCAAAAAAAAAACAACAAAATTTTTTTAACCATGACTTATCTTCCTCTTCACCTAGCAATAGATCTCATAAACTGAGGATAAATCAGGAGGGGCTTGTCAGGTGGCTAGGTAGCACAGTGGATAGAGTACCAGGCCTGGAATTGGAAGAGCCTGAATTCAAATCTGGCCTCAGACACTTCTTAGCTTTGTGACCCTGGGCAAGTCACCTAATTCTAATTGCCTAGCCCTTATAACTCTTCTGCCTCAGAATTGATACTTAACAGAAGGTAAGGGTTGTTTTTTTGTTTGTTTGTTTTTTGGTTTTTGGTTTTTTTAAGAAGAGCACAGGGGATTGAGAGTCCTGGAAATAGAGAAGAGGTCTCTATCTTTTCTCTGTTTAGTTTACCATTGATACCACCAAATAGCTCTTGGGAATTCTGATTTCTGGAACCTTCTGGGATCCCTGTGGTGGTCTCCTTCCTGGAATGGATCCTGGCCATCCCTTACCCACCTTCCTTCCCAACCAGTTTTAAAAACCAGCTTCAGAATCTACCCTCACTGCACTGTGCTAACAACATGCCATTGCCCTCATCCCTTCCAGAATGTGCACATTTGACTCTCCTGTGGGCCCTGGCATATTCTCTGCCTATTGTACCATGGCCCTTTCCCCTAGAGATAGACCTTGTCATTTTTGGTGGGGAAGAGCTGCTCATCAGACCACTTGCTTAAAATGTATTCTTTTGAAACCCATCTCCAGGCACTGAATAAAATGAACCAGACACAGAACTTGATTATGTCTCTGGTATCAGGAGTCACACCAACTGCCCGAAGCCGTGCAGCTCCACAGTCCCTCATCCTGGAAGCCCTCTGTCTACTCCTGGACATCATCTCCCCTAAACTTCGCCCTGTAAGTCAGTTTCTGGGTTTGGGGTTTGTGAGGTGAGGGAATGGAGGCGTAGTCACCCCAAATCACCTCAAAGATAATGGTGGGGACAATCTGAATCCTTGATCTACAAGGGAAGGGCACAGAATCAGGGCTCACTTCTGCAGAAATTATCTCTCTTCCATAAGAGTTGGCAAAGGGACCATTTTTTCCTCTTTAAATGAAAGTATCCCAGGACAGTAGTATCCATGTGTCTTCCATCAGTCAGAGCACTCCTCCATAAAAAAGAGACTGGTCTCCCATAAGACCAGAATGTTTTTTCCCTCACTACTGTATAGAACAAAAAGGGAACAGAAAAGGTAAGGAGACCCATACTACTGATTGTGTCTCCTTCCAGACCATAGACACCTCTCATAAGCTTGAGACTCGAAGATTCCAGTATAGTATATTTTCCACTCCTCTCTCCATGTTAGTCATAGAATCTTAGAATCATAAAGTTTTGGAGCCAGTAAGAAGTGATTATAATCAGCTGGCCCAGAGGTGTCAAACTCATAGGTGGATATGCCTTAGTGTGACTGAACCAGATTAAATGTAATTGGGAAACATTGAATAAAATAAAAATACAGTACAATATAGATCATGTTAATTTGTGATTTTCTAAATATATGTGACCTACAGAGATCAATTTCTATTTCTGATCATTGTCCAAATCTTCTCTTTACAAAAGAAGAAAGTGATGTGAAGGCCCAAAAGTAAAAAAAGGAAAAGATAGGGAGAAAGAAAGAGAAATTTGGGGAGAAGAACACTTAAAAACTTTAGAGAAATAGTGCAGTTTTTCAAAAACATTTCCAGGATTTTTATGTATTGTCCCAGAAGAATGTAAGCTCCTTGAAGGCAGAGATTTGGGTTTGTTTTTTTAATCTTTGTAGCCCTTGAGTATGACAGTTTCTTTCACATAGAAGGTACTTAATGAATGTTTGTTGACTTTAATTCAATCTCTGTACCAAACAAGATTATTTTCCTGCTTATGTGCCTAAGCTAACAGAGTGACTTTAAATCTCTAAAGGGTGCTAACCCAATTAATTGTGTACATTTCTGTTTTCCCCAAATCTGTTCTCTCTTATTCCTTCCCTCTGACTACAAATAAAGAAAAGTTGTAGTGTCCACAGTGACTTGTCCTGCAGAGCTTGGTTCTCAAAGCGTCCACCAGAGGAGCACAAGCTTTGTGAAGTCAGCAATTCATCAAACATTTATTAAGTACTTCCTGAGTGCATAGTAGAATGCAGGTTCTATTAGGTTGGGAAAGATCCCAATGAAGACCGAATCTGCTGTCCAAGAACTAACCTAGTTAAGAACTGAGAGGTACTTCAGTAGATTGGTCTCTCAGTTCTTTGGCTCTGGTAACCCTTGAAACAAAGGAAACTTAATGACCTTTGGTCTTGTGTAGTCGCCCTTTTGCTTCACAGTAATGCCAACAGAGTGACAGATAAGGGACCAGAGGATGGTTAGAAATAGCTTTTTAGATAGTCCATAAACATTAACTTACCTGGAAGCTAGGTGGTTCAGGGGATGGAGTACTAGGCCTGGAGTCAGAAAGTCTCACCTTCCTGAGTTCAAATCTGCCCTCAAACACTTACTAGGGGGCAGCTAGGTGGCACAGTGGAAGAGTGCCAGTTCTGGAGTTAAGAGGACCTGGGTTCAAAATTGCCCTCAGATACTTCTGGGCAAGTCACTTTGATGTGGGCAGAGAGATCAGGGTTTTGTCCTAAGAACTGACAACTCAGGCAGTTTCCATATAGAGCAAGCTTTATTGTTTTTAGGGAGGGGTGGTGATGGTTTGCCCATGGCGATGGAAAGGCCCCAAGAGCTTTTCAGGAATGCTTTTTGTTTTGCTTAGTTTTCAGGGAAGGGGTCAATTTTTTGGATAGTTGCAGCCTTGCCATACCCAAGAAACTGATGTCACTTTACCCATGATTCACCTTGTTTCTGAAGTGGGGATAGAGGGGTGAAAACTACATTGTAAATGAGATGCTAATGATATGTTAACCACCTTGGCTCCAAGGAGGGAAAGTCCCTGGTACAGTGCCCATGCTGATTGGTTACAGAGCTCCTGCCTACATCCTTGTAGCAACCAGTCACCATCCATACACTAACCTGTCTGCATGGCAGCCCACATCAACTTGACCTCCATTGCCTGGCCCTTATGATTCTTCTGTCTTGGAACCAATACTTATTATTGATTCTAAGATGGAAGATAAAGGGTAAAAAAACCAAAAAACAAAAAACCTATAGCTACCAGGTGTAGAAAATGAAAAGGGAGAAAAATTTTAGGAAGAATGTGACAAGATCCCTTCAATTAAGTCAAACATACATTGATACCTAGTGAATTGAGTGCAGAGGTGGGCACTGGGAATGAGGCTGAAAAATATTTTGGTAAATATGCTTCAGGTATAAGAAATGAGATAGAAAGCCTATAGATTATTCAGTACCCCTCACACCTCTAAAATGTCAATTCTTTTGGAAAAGAGTTGGAAAGCATTACGCATGAAAAATACTGAGAATTATTACAAAAAATGAGCATAAAGATCATGGATTCTGAGCTGAAAGGAACCTCAGAGACCATCTGGTCTAAGCCTTTCATTTTACAGATAAGGCCCAGAGAAGAAAATTGGCATGTCCATGGTTGTGCCAATGATGAGCATCTAGTCCAAACCCCAGGTCCTCTGACTTAAAGCCAGTGTTCCTTCTACTACCTTGAATGAAATGGATTGTAACTCAACAGATAAGAAACAGCTAATATAATAGATCCCAGTTTGCTTCTACTTGCCATCAAGCTACTGACTAGTTAGGGCAAAGATCAAAATCTCCATCAAAATAAAAGTCGTCACTATTTCAATTTCAACAATTTCAGACAATTTCAACAGCTCCAATCTGACTTAATCAAATGAACCATCGATATGGAACATTGGGAATTGGCAAAGATGTCTACCTAGATTACTACCATTTTCTCCTCAAGTTTAAATGATGTAAAAGTTATAACAATGTCAAGTTCAAAATATCCTAGATATTTCAGATCCTTCATGACCTCATTTGAAGTTTTCTTGGAAAAGATGCTGGTGTGTTTTGACATTTCTTTCTCCAGCTCATTTTACACATGAGGAAACTGAGGCAAGTAGTATTAAGTGACTTGCCTAGGGTCACATAGCTAGGAAGTGTTAGAGACCAGTTTTGAATTCAAGAAGATGAGTCTTACTCCAGACCCAGCATTCTTGCCACTGCACCACATAGCTGCCCCAGGAAACTGGGAAATGGCAAAGATAACTACCTAGATTACCACTATTTCCTTCTTTTTTTACCTTCCATCTCAGAATCAATACTGTGCATTAGTTCTAAGGCAGAGGAGCAGTAAGGGCTAGGCAATAGGGGTTAAATGGCTTGCCCGAGGTCACATAGCTAGGAAGGGCCAGAGGCCGCATTTGAACCCAGGACCTCCCATCTCCAGGCCTGGCTCGAAATCCACTGAGCCACCAAGCTGCGCACGCCCTCCCTTCTCTCCCCCCCTCCCCAATTTTCCTTCTAAGGTTTAACTTATGTAAAATAGAACAATGTCAAGTTCAAAAGAACCTAGACACTTACTTAAGCCATCCAATATTTCATCTCCTTGGCAAGTACAGGAAAACGACAACCAAAAGCATCGCCAGTTTAAAAGTACAAACTCATTTGTAAAACACTGCAGAAAAGGAAGGTAGTGGAATATCATGAGAAGTGTCTGCTTTTACTACAAAAAAGCCAAGTCTCCATATCGCTTGACATGAGACCCAAATGAGCCTCATCCTCCCAAGAGCATTAATGGATGAAGCTGACAAGAAAACAAACAGACAGAAGGCAGAACAAATTGGTCACTGTTTCTATGGCAATCTATTTTCATCAGTAGTGAAAGGAACCACCACCAATTGGACCCTCCCCTCCCCCCCCATACGAAGAAGTAGAAATAGCACTTAGGAAGATGTAGCTAGGAAGGATGACTGCACCAGACCAAATTCATCCTGAAGAAATCCATCCTGGACAACATAGAATCTTTTTTTTTAAACATTTATTAATGTTTATTTTTTAGAAAAGTTAACATGGTTACATAATTCATGCTCTTACTTTCCCCTTCACCCCTCAAGCTCCCCCACCCCACCATGGCCGATGCACATTTCCACTGGTTTTAACATGTGTCATTGATCAAGACCTATTTCCATATTGTTGGTAGTTGCTTTGGTGTGGTAGTTTCGATTCTTCAACCCCAATCATGTCTGCCTCAACCCATGTGTTCAAGCAGTTGTTTTTCTTCTGTTTCCACTCCTGCAGGACAACACAGAATCTTGAAAGCATTGGGAGGTTGCTTTACAGGCTAGCTCAGAAAGAGGGGAAGGTAAAAGATTGAGGTGGGGGGAATCTCATTGGTCATTCTCCAAAAGACAGTTAAGAAAACATCCATAGCTGCTTTCCCAGGTGGTTACTTTTTCATCTTCATTCAAGATATACATAACTAGGGGCAGCAGATGGCTCAGTGAATTGAGAACCAGACCTAGAGATGGGAGGTCCTGGGTTCAAATGTGGCTTCAGATACTTCTTAGCTGTGTGACCCTAAGTCACTTAACCCCCATTGTCTAGCCCTTACTGTTCTTCTGCCTTGGAACCAATACACAGTCTATTGAGCAGTGATTCCCAAAGTGGGCCCCACCGCCCCCTTGTGGGTGCTGCAGCGATCCAGGGGAGCAATGATGGCCTCAGGTGCATTTGGGGGCGGTGAATAAATGTAAGGGGGTGGTGATAGTATGTGACAGGGGGTGCTAAGTAATATTTTATCTGGAAAGAGGGCTATAGGCCAAAAAAGTTTGGGAACCACTGCTATAGAGTCTAAGACAGAAAGTAAGAGTTATAAAAAAATTTTTAAAGGAAAAAGAAAGGAATAGAACAAAGAATTCACAGAAGTGTTCACCACCATCCTAGAGGATGTTTTATGCACATTGCAGATGGAAGAAGTTCCCTCCTGAGGTGAAAAGCTCCCAAGTACTTTGGGGAGGATATTGTACTGATTGCATCAAGCCCCTGGGATGGTGGAGGATCTTGTCAAGGAGATCCATAAAAAGAGATTGGCCTAATTATCCATAGGCAGAAAACTGTCTGTTAGCCAGATTATATGTAGCATGCCATTAAATAACTGATCCACTGAGTGATTTTATCAGTGCATGTATTTTAGGCAAGCACTATAGATATGATAAATTGAGCCCATAATTAAATTAGAAAAATGCAGGCTAGGTTGCATTTAAGAAACTTTGCCGTGTTTTTTTTTTTTTTTTAACCCTTATCTTCTGTCTCAACATCAATTCCAAGACAGAATAGTGGCTAGGGCTAGGCAATCAGGGTTAGGAAGTGTCTGAGGGTAGATTTGAACTCAAATCCTTCTAACTCCAGTCCTGGCACTTTATCCACTGTGCTACCTTTTTGCCCTACTTTTAACAATATTAAGCTATTCCCCTGTTCAAAGACTTTTCCGTAGTTATTCTCTTAGTGATACTATAGGTTGTGAAATCTTTTATTTAACTTTCATCAAGAAATCAGGATCACAGGTGGCCCAAAAGGGTATTGAGAGAGAATTCACAGGAAACTTAAGCAAGCGGCAACATATTTCTAATGATGGCCTTACCCTCAAGTGGATGTATTGGAGACATTGAAGAAATATATCATCAGAAAAGGAGGCAGGTGGTCACGTAACAAGGGCAAGGAAGAGAAAACAGATGGATAGCCAGAGTACTCCCCTAATACCCCTAAAGTGGAAAAGGACCTAGAAGAAGGTCTCTAGTGCATTCTCTGGAAAAATGATAAAAGGGAGCAGCTAGATGGCTCAGTAGATTGAGAGCCAGGCCCAGAGATGGGAGGTCCTGGGTTCAGATCTAGCTTTGAACACTTCCTACCTCTGTGATCCTGGGCAAGTCACTTAACCCCCATTGCCTAGCCCTTACCACTCTTCTGCCTTAGGACCAATGCACAGTATTGATTCTGAAATGGAGGGTAAGGGTTTGTTGTTTGTTTTTTTTTTAAAGAAGAAAGGAAATTGATGGAAGATCATGAGCAAGAATCATATAAGAGGAGAAGGCATAGATGAGTTACCATCTGCTCCAGTAAAAGAAATAGTGAAGCCATAAACCTGTTTAAATGAAGTCTAAAACAAGGAAACTGATAGTTCTATTTTTTTTAAACCCTCAGTTTCTATCTTAGAATCAATCCACCTGATGGTTCTAGTATTGAGTAGTATCGTGTTTGTATTTGGGTACCACATTTTAAGGGGAACATTGACCAGCTGGAGCTCATCCAGAAGAGGACAACTTCATTGATGATTGGTCTGGAAACCATGCTGGTAGAACAACAGTTGAAGTAACTGGGGATTTTTACCATGAAGTAGAGAAGACTGGAATTTGGGCACAATGGCTGTCTCCAAATAGCCAATGTTTTCATGTGGAAGATGGGTCAACTTTGTCCTATTTGTCCCCAGTGGGAGGAGCTTAAGATTAATGAGCAGAAGTTGCAAAAAGGCAATATTCAATTCAGTATAAGGAGAACCTTCCAAATAATTAGAACTCTTCCAGAATGGAATGGACTGCCTTGAAAAGTAGTAAGTTCCCCATCTTTAAGTGGAATCTCAGTCCCTTGAGGTCTCTTCCAGCTTCAAGATATCTTTTCCTACATTTCTTCAGCCACTATAGAAGTGTTAAATCTCTATACTGGGTAGGCAGCAACTGACTCTTACTCGCTGTGTGGCCATGGACAAATCATTCAATCTCTCTGGGCCTCAGTTTCCTTTATCTAGCTCTCTGATCCTTCTGATACCCTTTGAAGTTTTGAGGAAAGGACAGTTGTGTATAGTCAGCTACATTATAACAGTAATAAGCCCCATTTCTGTAGTGCTTGCTTCATACTGATCTCATGAGGCAGATAATATTGGGGCTCAGAGACTGACTTGCCCAGGGTTTCAAAGCTAATAATTGTCTGAACGTGGAGCTTGCCTTCTCCCCATCCATTATTCTTTTGCATCATACTGCTTTTCATGGAAGCCTTAACTGCTGTCTTAGAATGTTGTTTCTTTGAGGGAATATGGAACATGGCAAGAGGGTAGGTAGCACAGTGGATAGAGTACCAGTCCTGGAGTCAGGAATGCTCATCTTCATGAATTCAAATCTGGCCTCAAACACTTTAATAGATGTGTGGCCCTGGGCAAACCACTTCATCCACAGTCTCAGTTTCTTTATCTGTAAAATGAGTCGGAGAAGGAAATGTCAAACCATTCTCATATCTTTGCCAAGAAAACCTCCAGAAGAGTTGGAAATGACTGAAAAAATGATTGAACATGGCAAGAAAAGAATGTAGTAATAGCCACCCTTGTATGCAGGCCAAGCCAGCTCTGTTTGTATGCTGGGATTTAAAATTTGTGGAGTACTTGTATTATATAATTATTGTTTGGTTTGTTGGTTTGGGGGTTTATTTTTTTTTTGTCAACATGGGGTTCTCTTAGCTGGCGATCTCCCCTAGGACCCTGAAGGCTTTCCCTAGTGGCTGAGCCCCTTTCCCTCTCCAATGTTTCTTTCCAGGTGAGCACCCAGCTGTACAGCAATAAAGAGAAACAGCAGTTGACCAACCTCATAAACATCATGCTGGCTTATAATCTCACCTACCATCAGGAGCGAACCCCCGATGGGATGTACACATATAAGCTAGATCCGTAAGTCTCAGGAATATTAACGACAATGCCCGTGGCTCCCATCTCTCGGGTATTTTGTGTGGGTGGCAAGAGTGGGTTCTGATCCTGTGATCCTGTCAGTGAAGGTAACCTTGTGGAAACTCTCCACTAAGGCAGGCTGACAGCTTCTTTGTACCTTATAGTCTTAGAGAATGACCCGGGACCCCAAGAGAAAAAGTGACTAGGGTTATCCGTTATATACCAGAGGCAGGACTTGAACCTTCGTATTTTTGCCTCCAGGGTCAAACCTACTATCCCTTTTCTACCAGTGCAGTCATGTTGTCTCTGTTTAGGGAATTTGCACTTTACAAAGTTTTTCACTTAAAGGAATCTGTCAAGTTAGGAAAGTATGTATTATCCCTAGTTTATAGCTGAGGAAATGGAGATTCAGACATGGAATAACTTTGCAGTGTTAAGTGCAATGCCTGGTACCCAGGCTCTTAATATGTACTTATTACATATGAATGTAACATGTAGTTAATATTTTTAATAAATATTGCCAATATTTATTATCCATTTATATTATAATTAACATATTAATATAAAGAAATAAATTTTAGTAGTGTAATTAAGGCTGCCTGACTGACTGGAATGACATTCCCAGAGATACATAATAAGTGTCAGTTGGGTCAAGAAACCAAGTCTTTTGGCTTTTAAGTCTAGGGATCTCTACCAAACCATGAACTATTTTATTTTCCCAAAGGTGGAGATAGTCACTGTTTTTTTTTTTTCCTGTATTGGGTTCACAGACTTATTTTCTGAGAGCTTTCTAACATTATGATTTATAAGCACTAATGACAATATCTTTCACCATCTCCCAGATATCCTAAGAGTCAACCCTCTTGAAAGAATCTTAGAAATTATAGAGTATCATAGTGGGGAGTAGCTAGTGGCTCAGTGGACAGAGAGCCAGGCCTGGAGAGGGAGGTCCTAGTTTCAAATGTGGCCTCAGATATGTCCTAGCTGTGTGTCCCTGGGCAAGTTACATAACCCTGTTTGCCTCAGTATCCTCATTTGTAAAATGACCTGGAGAAGGAAATGACAAACCACTCCAGCATATTTGCCAAGAAAACCCCAAATAGGGTTATGAAGAGTCAAACATGACTAAAAAGTGGCTCAACATAAACAACAATCTTCTTTGTAATGTAAAGTCTTAGAGAGGGAGCTGGGATACTAAGGGGTTAAATGGCTTGCTAATGACCAAACTCTGCCAGTGTATGGCAGGGGCAGGACTTGAAGACCCAGATCTTTTTGACTCTGAGGCCAGCTTTTTATCCACTTGGCAACACTACCTTCTCCATCCCAACTTTTAAGAGTCTTTTGGGTTTGGTTCTTGGCCCTTGGAGAAGTCATGTGAGAAATGTTTGTTGTGCTTGTAAATTATCACATTGAGAAGTTCCCAGAAACCAACACTTAAGGATATAAATCTTTTTCATGTTACTTAAAAAATTGTTTTTAGAACCAAGTATCTTGTTTGCATTATTGCCAGAATTCTGCTGAGGATTCAAAAGCATTTACCTAGTTCTATCTTTTTCACTCTCTCCTTAAAATGGTCTTTGTGCTGAAGTTGAAATTAACTTGAGGGGGTCTTTCAGAAGACTCCAAGAGCTAAAGGAAGAGAGAATTAGCAGTGCCCAGTACACAGGGGCCTCCCTCACTCATTGCTGAGCAAGGCTTGTATAATAAGCTTTCCAGCCATGTCCTCTTGTCAGGTCAGAAGGACAAGGACTTCTGGCACTCTACGGGTGGGGAGCAGATGGCCAACTAAGCCTCAGCATCCCATTTATCTTCATTCACGTGGGTTTTAAACACATCTCATTGCCTCATGCCTTCTCCCTTTGAGCTAATCTCCTTATTTCCCTACTTGATCTTTAATTCCAAGGGTTCCTTCTTTCTATCTTACTTCTAGATTTCCTGATGAAAAAAGGATCTCTTTTCCTCTTAGTTTCCTTCTCTTTTCCCCATGACAACTTCCTTTCTTCCCATTTTTCCTCTTTTGTCCCTTCTCTTCCTGCTACCAAATTCAAATCTTCCCTAGCCTTCGATATCCCTAAAAACACCTACTCATTCTTGGAAGGAACACCATAGATCATCTGATCCAAGAGGTAGAAACTGACTCGTCTGCTGGCAGAATCAGGAAGAAAACTAGGCATCTTACCTCTCTATCCAGTATTCTTTTCCCTATATCGTGTACCCCATGAGCCTCATCCAACTGAACCTTTGAACTTCTGCAGACAGAGGCAGGGAGTAGTACTCAAGGGAAATAACAAAGGGGGCAGCTGAATGACTCAGTGGGGACAGAGAGCCAGGCCTGGAGTCAGGAGGGACCTGAGTTCAAATGTGACCTCAGACACTTTCTAGTTGTGTGACTTTGGGACTTAACACCAGTTAGCTAGCCTTTGCCACTCTTCTGCCTAAAACTGATACTAAGACAGAAGGAAAAGGTTTTTAAAAAGAGAAAAATAACAAAGAGGCAACAGACATGGTACACTTGCATTAGAACTCTGGAGGGAAACCAATTTTTTATCTTGAAAAATAGCTCCTGCAATTAGATTACAAAATATTAGAGTTGAAAGAGACCTTTGAAGGTCATCTAGTCTAATGCTCCCTTTTTACAGTGAGCAAACAGTTTTAAAGAAAGTAACTTCCTAAAGCCACACAGCCAATATCAGGAACAGGATTTGAACCTGGGTCTCCTGACTCCAAAATCCTTTTTACCACATCACCATACTCTTCTTTCTCAAAATTCTCAGGACTTGGAAAAGCAGTGAAAATAGCAGGCTTAAGAGAAGTGAAATTTTACATTTGGTCAGGCAGGGGTAAGAGAGGAGAGCCATTAGTCAAAACAAGCACCCTATTCTGATTTTGGAAAAGACAGGACACAATCACTTCAAAAATGACTTTTCAAGCTACGCTTTAGGAGTGAATTCTTCCACATCCCCCACCCTGGATTCCATTAAGGGGCTTAGTGACCGCTCCCACCAGAAAGGTGATTGGCTGTTGGGGCTTGTAGCATTCCAGTTTGGAGTGGGCTGTGAGGGTGGCCCTCTTCATTGAACTCCAGAGATCTGCCTTCCTAACAGGCAACCATTCAGGCTCAGGACTCCAGCTGCCTATCTTGGGTCTAGGAGCTGACCATCCGTGTGCTTTGGAAGTGGAGAGAGCAGAGCTCTTAGTGCATAGACTCATGGTTTTCTCTTCCCAGTGAAAGAAGGAGTATTAGGGGTGGCAGCAGCCAAGGGCTGTTTGCACAAGTTGGGGAGCCCCATTTCTCTAGACGCCAGCCAGGGAGCCAAAGGCACCGTATCCCGAATGTTCCAGGCCCGGTGTCATGAAACTCTGTTCATCACTGACTGGGGTGTGCCCCTGGCGATTGCCTTGATCCTTCTGGGCCTGGTCTACTTCTGTATCTATCTTCCTGCCATCCTGCAGCATCACTCGACTGTCGTCATGGAGACAGCTCAGAATGTCACGGAGGACCTCCCTGCCGGAGCCCTGGGGTTTGCCAGGGAATAGAGGGAGGAAGGGTGAGTGGCCTGGGCCTCTATCCGGCAAGGATGCTCCAGCAGCCTGGGGTAGGAGGTGCTCCAGAGCGCAGCCATGTGAGTGACTAACCCCGTATAGGTTGCTGCTTTGCCCTAGAAGTAGTGACTGGTTGTCAGGACTGAATAGGATACTGCATGAACTTCCCAAGTGCTTATACAGTCAGCCCTTATTAATTCAGACCCTACTAAACATACACACAGTTTGCATGACTGCATATAGTAAAACTAAGTGGTAATATGCAGTGTCTAGGGGGCATGGAGGTGGCTCAGTGGATTGAGAGTGAAGCCAAGAGATGGGAAGCCCTGGGTTCAAATGTGACCTCAGACACTTCCTAGTTGTGGACCCTGGGCAAGTCAATGTCAAACCCCCATTGCTTAGCCCTTACCACTCTTCTGCCTTGGAAACAATACACAATATTGATTCTAAGACAGTAGGTAAGAGTTTAAAAAAACAATTTGAGGGAATAAACTTTTCAGGTACTTTTCTTTGCATCCCATTACTGGGTTCATGTGCTTTATTTAGCATGTAAATCTGGCAGGATCTTAGACTTCACTCTGTAAATACACACAGTTTGCATTGTTGTATATAGTAACCTAAGTGGTAACTCTGGTCCCTAATTCAAATTCCTACTACCCCAGTCAGTCCATACTAATAAGGTTTGACTATACGGCTGGATCTTTTTCTTTTTTTAAATTCTTACCTTCTGTCTTATAAGTGACTTGGTTTAAGTGACTTGCCCAGAATCATACAGCTTGGAAGTGTCTGAAGTCACATTTGAACGCAGAATTTCCCATCTCTAGGTCTGACTCTCAGTCCACTGAGCCATCTAGATGCCTCTTCTACAGTTGACTTGCTTATTTGTGTTGAAGTGGAGAGAGAGGATCCAAAAATATGTCTCTTCAATTCAGTCATTCGGAAAACACTTTCCACCCATTCCCCAGATGCTTCCCTCCATAGTTACTCCTTCATCACTTGTGGATGTTAGTAAGTCAGATGCCAGTGTAAATTCCTCCCTCTTTTTCATCTTCTCTTCTGTCTCTTCCCTTTCTTCCATTTTTTGATCCATTTTTCTGTTCCCCTCCTTACTTTTTTCCTTCTTTCTCTCCTTCCTTTCCTTTTTCTTCCTTTCCTTTCTTTCCTTTTTCCTTCTCTCCTTTCTTTCCTTTTTTTCCTCCCTTTTTTCCTTACCCTCTAACCTTCCATCTTCCCTTCATTCTTTTCTTTTTCTTGGCCATCAATTTCCATTCAGCATGCTCCTTAAACAATATTTCTGCATCTTCTCCTCTGCTCTTCACCTCTAGAACTCCATCTCCCTCCTTACCTGGTCCATACCTTCCCTCTTATTATGTGTGTGATATCTATAAATATTGGCAAAGCTGAGCTGTTTCCAAAGTGTGCTTCCAGGAGATGGGAGGTACAACCTCTGTGGCTGTGGCTTCCAGCAAAACTTTGGTGTCTTTCCCTAAAGGTTGCCCTTGAAGTTCTAAGGAGAATTCTGAGGGTTGGCACCTTAACTGATTCTGGGTCTGGCTCTCTCACATATGATTCACTGCAGCCAGTAAGCTGTTTCTGGGAATGTTTGCAAGGGATCTATTTTTCAATTGTAGAGGCACCATGATGTATTATTTAGGCTGTGTGTATGCGGTTGTGTGTGCTGATGTGCATATTTTTAAAACAGCTCATTTGTGAATCAGCCATTGGTGTCTGCCCTCAACTACAGAAAGAAGTTTCAATCTGGGATTTAAAACAAAAGGAAGTTAATTTTTTAAACTCTTGCTTAGTTGGAAAACAGACTTAGGTTCGGAATCTTGTTTATATTTACTTCCTCCTTCCATTGATGCTCATCACATCCTTTCCTGTGCCTTATAGTGAATCCAAAGCCAAAAGAACTCATCACCCATGGCAACCTTCTGGAAACTTGAACTCTTCTGGAAAATGAGCCTTTCTAAATTCAATTAGCCTTATCCTGAAACAGTAACCCTCCATGCCACACCAGGACCTATACTCCAAGCCTCTCCAACTAGGTAGCACCCCAGAACTATCATTTGGTTAGCATAGCTTTTCTTGCTTGCTTGCTCTCTCTCTCTCCCTCTCTCTCCCTCTGTCTCTCTGTCTGTCTGTCTGTCTGTCTGTCTCTCTCTCTCTCTCTCTCTCTCTCTCTCTCTCCATCCTTTCTTAAAAATATGTTTGTTTTCATTAAAATTCCCAGGTATTTCCTCTCTCTTCCCTGTGCTAGAGAGATCATCATTGAACAAAAAGATATATGCATATATAAAACTATGACTTGCTATATTTCTATTATATGTTTCTCTGGAGTTGGACACACACAAGTCATTCTTTAAACAATATTTCTGTTGCTGTATATAATGTTCTCTTGGTTCTGCTTGTTTCACTTTCATGTAAGTCTTTCCATTTTAAAAAATTAACCTGTTTGTTGTTTCTTATGTTGAAGTAGTATTCCATCTCAATCACATGCCATAACTTATTTGGCCATTCCTTTCAAGAACCTAGGATCACCTTCATGCCACAGTGAGGCACAAGAAGAACTTCAGTTCTGTAATTGTCTACTCTGGGCTAGGATCAGAGTCAAAAATTAAATAATGCCTTAAATCTCCAGAAGCTTGCTTTCTGCTTGGGGGACATGACCTATATGCAAATAAGTAAATACAAGATATTTTGAAAAGGGAGAAAATGACCTTTTGCGCATAAGAGATGCTTCATTCTTTATATACCTGTATCTAGCAGCTAGCATGGAGCCTGGGTCAGAACAGTTACTCCGTAAATGCTTCTGGATTCACAGAGGAGCTGGCATGCAAGCACAATATTGTGCAAAATGTTTGTTCAAATGACTGGAGAGGCAATGTTAAATTTAAGCAAGCTAGTCTATTTTAGGTGAAACACAGAATGTGAAAGTCCCAAAAGGGGAAGAAAAAAAAGAATGGGTTGCCCATTGTTAGAATTGGGTTTCAGTTCTGCTCTCCTCTGTCTTCTTCCCTTCCCCGTGAACCACCAGGAACATAGAAGATGTGTGCCGGTTCCCTGATCTTCCTGCCCGTAAGCAGATGACTTACCAGGCCAAGCAACTCATTGCTCGGGAAATTGAGCTAGAGAAGATGAGAAGAATGGAAAATGCTGTTCAGGCTCGATACACTAGCCAGGTGAACAGAACCTGGGCACCATAGATACAGGTTCTCAATCTCATGGAAGGGCAGGGGAAACACTGGATTGGCCAGAGGGTGGGAGGATGGAGATGGGCACTGCTTCTGCATGCCCCACAGACCTATAATCTCTTTTTAGTGATTCTTTTGGCTGCTTTTCTCCCTTAAAGAGAAACCAAGTGATAAGTATTCACTGGCTTTCCCTTTCTTTGCCACTGACTCCTTGAAAGGGAGAGAGCTCATTAGACTACCTCTTGTCATCCTATCTTGTTTGGTGTGCAAGTGATTTGAAACGATGCACAGAGTTTGACCTTTCATTTCCATCTCCTGTAGAACACCAGCTCTGGTTTCTTAGAAGTGGCACTGGGGAATTCTCGGAAGCAAAGCCCCCTTTCCCTACCCCCATACCAATGGGACAGATTTTAAGTACCAAAATCAAGGACTGATCTTCAGGACAGCTGAAGCCGAGATAGCCCAGGCCTTAAAATGATTCTGAAACAGAAAAGATCTCATCTAAGCCCTACTGAAGCACAAATCCCTTCTGTAATAGCTCCAACACAAAGTTATCCAGTGGCTCCCAAAAGACCTCTGATAATGGGCCCACCAGTTCATATTACCAGTACTTTCCTTTTTCTTGAACCCCAAATCTGGCTCCCCAAACTTTCATCTCCTGCTTTCCCCATCCTTCCCTACAGTTGATCCTAATCCTGCCGTACAAGGCCAAGTCTTTCCTTGTGTTGAGTGCTTGTCTCATTGTAAGCATTTAATAAATTCTTGTTGACCAGCCACACTCTATTCCCCATAACAGCCCTTCTGATATTGACAGACTGCTCCTGTGTTCCCCTAAAATTTTCTCTAGTCTAAAGCTTCCCTATTTCTCTTGTGACCTGGCTGCCTTATTTGTTAATCCTATACTCAGTTGATCTTCCTGACATATGACAAACTGAATACAACACTTATGGGTGGTGTCTGACTATGACAAATTTCTATCTTTTTTTATAACTATCATGTCATTATGATGGCTTACATTAAGCCTTCAACTCACTACATTCTTTTTTTCTTTGAAACCTTTGCCTTCTGACTTAACATTGATACTAAGTATTGGTTCCAAGGCAGAGGAGCAATAAGGGCTAGGCAATTGAAGTTAAGTGACTTGCCCAGGGTCACAGAGCTAAAAAGTATCTGAGGGCAGATTTGAAACCAGGACCTCTTGTTTCTATCCACTGAGCCACATAGTTGCCCCTTGCTCTCTACATTCCTAATCTCCCTATACTATACCTTTCCCTTTAAAATCACACAATTTCCCTCTTGGCCCTGCAATAGGGAATGCAAGTTAAGAAGTTCCAGGTTCAAAAGACAGAATTTCCCAAATGTAGACTCCTAGGAGGCAGTACTAGGTATGGACACTTGTGCAGATTAGAAATGACTTAATTTAGTCTCCTTCCTGGACTTTTTTTCTCTCAAATCTTTAATGACTCACAGCAGATTTCTCCCTTGGTGCATCCAAGGCCAGGATAATTAGTCCTTCTGAGGCAATACGAGAGCATGCTTGTCAGCAAAAACCAGCATGGATGACTGCCAGGGCAGAGCCCTGAGGAATTTGTGTTTGCATCATGTCTTTGGGGAGGTGTCGGGGGCCTCCTCGGACCACTGCCTGTAGTGGTTGGTTTGGCTAAGTGGATGAGTTTAAGGCTGTCTTTCCTTCATCTGAGAGATCAGAAGAGGTTAGTAGGACCAAGAGAACTGGTCAAACCTTGGCCTAGGGAAGACAGAATTAAAAAACACCCACTATGTCCCAACTAAAAAAGAAACACGAGCATGTACAGGGAATGTGGTAGAGCAGCAGAAAGAAGGTTGTTTCTAGCCCCAGTTCTGCTCCTGGAAAGCTTTGTGACCTGACATAGAACTGCTTCCTCATCTGTAAAATAGCAGGCTTGGATAAGGGGGTCTAAGGCCTATTCCAGCCTGACTTCCTATCATTCTGTGAGCTAAAATCCTAACTGCCCTCAGTCTCCTGGTGTGTCCATTTAACCGCTGACTACTGAACTCTGTGGGGAGTTATTAATGCACCAGAACAGAGATGGAGCCTAGCAAAGTCATTTTATGTTTATATTTATTGTTTTGTATCTAAGGTTAATGAAGTGGATTTCTTGCTAAACACACCTTTGATATGCTTAAAGTTGCTAATGAGGGCAGCTACATAAACAGCCTATTAGACTAATCATTAACATGGGGGCAGTACAAGTTGCAGATCCTTGATATGCATTAAGTGAGACCATTTGCTATACCAGAAACATAGGAGGCCTAGAATGGGATACCATGGTACAGATGGGCCTGAGTGACCCTGCACAGGTTAGTAGGGCCAGCTTTATCTCAGCGTTGAGTCTTTTCTCCTTTGGGCTAAACACATCCGTTTCCTTAGCCAACAGAGACTCCAGAGCCCATACAGTCCAATTATCACACACACACACACACACACACACACACACACACACACACACACACACACACACACACACACACACACTTTACTAGATTTGTATGAGTGCCACTGATTTTTAGATTCTGGAACTCTACCATGAGCCCCGTAGAAAAGGACACCATAGTATAGACCCCTGGCCTGGTAAGTTAGTTCTGTGTGACCCTGGGCAATTCTCTCTGCTTCTTGGGCCTGAGGGTCCCTCAATAATCAATAGTAAACCAGATGATCTAGAAACTCTTAAAAGGATATATTTCTTGGAGTAGCTAGGTGGCTCAGTGGATGGAGAGCCAGGCCCAGAGATGGGCAGGGGTGGGGGTGGGGTGGAGTTCTGGGTTCAAATCTAGCCTCAGACATTTCTGTGTGACCTGGACAAGTCCCTTAATCCTCATTAACCCTAGCCTTTGCCACTCTTCTGCTTTAGAACCAATACTCAGTATATGAACCCAGGTTCTCCCAACTCCAAGGTATGGTTCTCTATCCACTGAGCCATCTTGTTGATTCTTAGTATATGCTTCTCAAGTTGGTGGGGATAAAACCAACAAGAAGGAGCTTTTAGATATTGCTCTCTCTGAGTGCCCCAGAGTATCTCATATCAAAGGTCCAAGACTAGGCTTTTCTTTTCCAGGATTTGTTGCCCTGGGAAAATTGATCAGAAGCATAAGCTCTATGCAGCTAGGTGGTTTGGTGGTTGGAGTGTCACACCTGGAGTCAGGAAGTCTTGTCTTCATGAGTTCAAATCTGGCTTCAGACACTTGGGCAAGTCAATTAACCCTGTTTGCCTCAATTTCTTCATCTGTAAAATGAGCTGGACAAGGAAACGGCAAACCATTGCAATATCTTTGCCAAGAAAACTCCAAATAGGTTTAGGAAGAGTCGGATACAACTGAAAACAACACAATGATAGGTTCTGCCTAATTCATTCCCCTCCATGTGGAGATAGGGAAATAAAACACCAAGCCCAATAACTTATGCAGAGTATTTTATTATTTATACAGATTTTATTTATGTATTATTATTTATACATTTTATATATTATATATAATTAATATATCATAACATTTTTTGTGTTAGCAAATCACAGTATGAGGCCTGAGAAAGAAAAATCATTCCTCGTTGAGGGGGAGGTAGGGAAGAATCAGGATCAGTTTCCTTGAGGATGTGATACCAGAGCTGAGCCTTGAAGGATGGGGTCCTGGATTTCTGCAGGGTAGGAAGCAGGAGGCAAGGGGTCCTTCTGAGCAGTCTGTACTTATACACCAGTAGCAGCTTTCCGGGACTGAGCACCATCCCACCAACTGTCACCAGCCATCGGGCATAAGGGGAAGGCAATAGGGCAACCCAAGAAAAGCTGAACTGAAAAGGGGTATGGGGACTTGTGGGAAGTAAAAGGGGGAAGCCCTCGCTGCTGGGAGGTGAGCAGTCCCTGGAGGGATTGGTTTCTTCTGGCTTGACTCTTTAGCAAAGAACCTCACCTTCTTTTGTGAATTCTTCCCTGATTGTCCCCTGTCAAACTCTTACCCTCCTTTCAGCTGGAGTGAGAAAGAATATTGGCCCCAGAGTCAAAACAATGCCCTGGGTTCAAATTTCTGCTCTAGGGGCAGTTAGGTAGCACAGTGGATAGAGCACCAGTCGAGAGGATCTGGCCTCAGATATTTCCTGTGACCCCGGGCAAGTCACCTAACTCTGACTGTCTACCCTTTGCAGCAAGACAAAAAAACAAATCTCTGCCATGTACTACCAGTTTAACCTAGAAACAAGCCTTTCTTTTTTTCTAGTCCTTGGTTTTCTCCAGCTATAAAATGAGAGAATTGGGCCAGATCTCCAGCCCCTTTGCTCACCCTGATCCTGGGAGCCTGGGACCTCTTTCCCACTTTGAGTGTTCTGTTTTGCTTTGAAGTTGTTCATGTATCTCTGTTTCTGGCTCTGCTGCATTTTTCTCTTAAGTACAGCATCGTGAAGAATTATAGTCCTGTGTGACCTCCCTCCCCAGCTGTTGTACTTCCTGAATATAGTCATTGAAAGTATTTTAAATCTGTGTCCCTCTTTAGTGGTCCCTTATCTGAGGCTCCTGGATGGCAGGAAACCCTTTAATTCTTTGATTCCTTGTTAGTGGTAGAGTTATAATAAGTAGAGGATTTGTTCCTCTCAGAGTCTCTCCTGTATCCTCCCAAGTCTCTAAGACTTTATTATTACAAATTATAAAGATTATTGCAAATTACAGAGACATTATTGATGTGCTTTCATGGAAGGAATTTTTTTCCTTGTCAGAAATTCCTATAACTATGAAATCATAAAGCCCAGCCAGCGTCCCCAAAATTTTTGATTTGGCATCTACTTGATACAGAAGATTCTTCTGGGAGCCCAGAGTCTACTAAAATAACATTTCTTCTATCTCCTAGAGCCAAGCACACAGAATTTTCTGAATACTGGTTGACTAATAATCAGAGAATTCAACTAGAGACCCAGGCTTCAAGCTAGAACTCTCTGACTGATAACCCACATGCCTGTGACTTCATCTGTACCAAGACCCCTGGCCTAGCAGAGGCCATGGAAGGGGTTTGGGCAGTGCTTTCACAGTGATGATATCAGGGTTGTCTGTGGAGTGAGAGCCCAAGATTCAGTGTATTCCTAAAACATCCCTTGCTCTGTGTGTCTCCCTACTTTAACAGGCCGATGAAGAAAGCCCTTTGGCCACAGAGAACCCCCAGGTGAGCAGTGGGGAGAAGGGGGCCCCTGGCCCTCCCATCCGGAACCATCAGCAGCGTTTGGAGCAAATCATGAAAAGAAAAACTGTCTTTGACGAGAAGGTACGTTTTAGATGGTTTGAGAGCTCAATACAAGGGAAGGTGTCCTAGAGTTTACAAATGTTCCTAGTTGATAGAGCTGCATTTGAGTCTTGGCTCTGTCATTCACTGTGACTTTGAACTGGTCACTTAACCTGTTTCCTCTTCTGTGCAACTGGAAATCCCTCCCCTGCTTCCTTCAGGGTATGAGGATTGATGAAGATGGATGGGAACCCTTTGTAAACTGTAAAGTACAGGAGATATATGAAGGCAGGTGATTATCTGTTATTAAGATGGACATGAGATCAGGAGGCCTTGATGCATCATGCCCCATCTGCCCTGCCGTACGCGGCTGGGTCTCCAAGGCCCAGATGATAATCACAAGCTTATATTGGGGTGATTACTGCATGCTTTCACCTCCATTGTCTTCTTTAATCCCACTGTGAGGCAGGCAGTCCTGGCACAATTCTTCCCCATTGTACAATGATGGAAATTGAGGCTTAAAATAACAGACTCACCCAAGGTCACATTGGTGGCTTAGCCTGTTTGTTGCCTTCCCCAAAGCCTGGGTGGGAGAGAGAAAGAGGAGAGGGGGCACCTGCCCAACAGATGTTGCCTTTGATTTCTGTCAGGCTGAACACAGTTAATCTCGGCTAGGGAGTTGATCGTGTAGAGATGGGGGAGGGAAGAACACACACACATTTCCTTAATCCTCCAAAATGGTGGCAAGCTGAATTCTGGTTTAGCATATATGATTGAAACATTTTAGATTTATATAAAAGGAGATGTTCTTGATTTGGGGCATTAGGGTAGGAGGTTGTAAGAGCATGAAAATAAAAAGGGGAGGAGAAGAGAGAAGGATTTAAAGGGTGACTTTCAGAGATGGGGAGAGAGACTCCCTAATCCCTGGAGAAATGAATTTGCCTTTAGACCATTTGTTCACTTAGGCAGTTGGGAGGATAATGATATTAATGCCAGTTCTCTTTGACTGGTTTGGGTGGGTTTTTCAGGCAAGTGAATGCTGGTCTGCACTGACAAATAACTGAGGCCCTCTGTTTTTAATCCTTAGCCGGAAAGAGATTTCTTCGGACGTGAGGTAGTGAGGAAAATTGTCACTCCAAGTCAAGGTACATGGAATGGGATCTCTCTTTGGGGGGAACAGGAGGGAAGGACAAAAGGGAGCTGGAGGTGTTAGGAAGGGAGGTAGAAGATGGGAGCCAGGCATGAACACTGACAGGCCTTCCATTCAGCAGAGTCACTGAGCTAAAGTCAGCATTTGCCAAGGGCTACAAAGAGGAAAAGGAGATATTGGGAGCAGAAAGAGTTTTTTATGTCCAGAGGGAGGTCGCTGCATTGGAGGAGAGAGAATTTAGAGTTCCAATTAGACATTCAGAAATAGGAGAAAGGATTGGTGATGGTGTCCATGGAAACAATATAGGAGGGATTGCTGAATTATAGAAGCCCCTTCCCCCTGAGATAAGAGATGGAAGCCACCAGCTTCCTCACCTAAAATTTGAGGACCTCAAGAACCTTACCCTGTCTTCCTCCTGAGTCTTAGAAAATGACCCCATCTTCCTTTATCCACAGCAAGGGTTCTAAGATGTATCCTGTCCATGCCTGGGTAGTGGAGGCTGATCACATCAGAGCCCATTTTTCCTTTAGGGAGTCAGTGTGGTTATGGGGTGGGTGGGGAGGTGTAATCTCAGAAGACTTGGCTTCCCATCCTCCCATTTTCTAGCATCATAGTCCGGGGCTAGGCGCTTCTTATTGGCTTCTTTATAAAATGGGAATGATAATCCATTGTCTCCATCACTGGAAGGTTGTGAGAGAATAGATGGGAAACCCCTTTGTAAACTGAAAAGTGGGCATTCTAATAAATGGTGATGATTCTCATTATGAGTTCTTCCTTTTCTTTGGGTTGGCCAATGGAATTCAGGAGCCTCTGGGCCCCTAGCTTAATCTGAGCCCCATCTTAGGATAATTTCTTCCTGGCATCTTAGAGATCATAGAACCCAACCCCATCCTTGTGCAGATGAGGGAGCTGTGGGGAACAGAACTGCTCCATTCGTGGCATCCCTCTCTGGAAGTGTCCCCCAGTAACTCCATTGTCCCCTTGTCTTCCCACCCTAGAAAACTCAGGACCTGAGAGAGACTCCATGGAGAGGCGCATGGGGAAAGCAGTAGGGAAGAGCGATGTATGGTTTCGGTTTAATGAGGGTGTTTCCAATGCTGTCCGGCGAAACCTTTATATTAGAGACTTGATTTGAACCCTTGAACCCTGGGGCCAGAGCTGCTCTCTCTGCTTGGAGGGTGCCTCCTTGTGGGGTGGGGGGAGAAGAAAGGTGTACCACATAGTGTCGGTGTGTGGCCAGGGCTGGGGGGTGCGGAGTGCTATGAGAGAGAGAGAGAGAGAGAGAGAGAGAGAGAGAGAGAGAGAGCGTGCTATGCATTTGAGTGCTTACGTTTGGCCTCCAAACCTGTAATAAACTAGTGAATAAATTGCATCACTGAGAGATTGTGAAGTATTGCTTTGTTTTTATTTATGTATAAACCTTAGTTTCCTGCATGGTCGGCCTGTTGACTGCAAAATTGTATATTCTACAATATACAAAAGTATTGAAAATTGTTGAAAAGTCTTTTTTTTTTTTTTTACAAAAGTTGTTTGTTTACAAGTTCCCCTCCTCACCCCACCAAAAAAATGTCTGAATGGTTTTACCCAAGTGTTAGCATCATTAAATGAAAGGCCCGTTACCAAGAATCCTAGGACTAGCTTGTTTCCTACCCTGCAAGCATCTTTTAGGTGGTGGTTCTGACACCATTTCTCATTGGGACCCCACTACCCAGACTCTTCCCTGCATGGGTTAATTTCTTTTCCAAAACCCCAATTGCTCCCTTGTCCCTGTCCTTTAGGATTTGAAGTCCTGCCCTCCCCCTACCCCTACCCCATACAAATGAGAAGCCAAGGCAATGATGAGATTGCATTAGTGTGGAATGAACCTAACTGAAAACCAGAAGAAAGACATGAGTCAGTGAGAGGGAGTGGAGCATTTGGGGAAGAATTCACTGTTCTGGTTGGTAGCTGCTGCTCCAGGGTGGGTCTGGGAGAGGAAGCTGGAATCCCTCACTACAGAATGGTACATTTTCCCTTCTCCACCCAAGGGTTGTTCTTCATCAGATCAGGGTTCAGAAATGGATCATTGGGGATCCCATCCTCAATCCACTTCAACAGCCTATAAAAAGAGGGAAAGAAGTTAGAACATCCCAGGGAGGCCAATGTGTGTTGGAACAGAAGCCTAGACTTGGAGAACATGGCATTACCATTATGTGGCCATAGCCAAGTCACTTAATTTCTGAGGCCACATCCTCATCTTTATTAAAATGGGGTGATAATCCTTGCATCACCTGACTCACAAGGTTCATTTCCATTCAGCAAACATTTGTTACATGCTTTCTACAGGCCAGGTTTTGATGATATAAAGACAAAAATTAATATCCCTGCCCTATGAGAGCTTCCCTTCTACAGGGTTGTAGGGGGAATGCTTTCTAAACATAAAAATGCTATTTAGTTTTTGTTCAAGGATGTAGGAAACTGTCATTGGGGAAACTTCCTCCAGGATGTAAATCTGGAACCCTTCAGTCATGTCTGACTCTTCTTGACCCCATTTGGGATTTTCTTGGCAAAGATATTGGAGCGATTTGCCGTTTCTTTCTCCAGCTCACTTTACAGATGAAGACACTGAGGCACTTAACAGGGTTAAGTGATTTGCCCAGGGTTGCCCCGTTGGTAAGTGCCGGAGGCCAGATTTGAACTCAGGAATATGAAGCCTGGCATTCTGTTATGCACTATGGTTCCACCTAGCTGCCACTAGTTGCTTGGGACACCAAGATTGCTCTAAGTGATTGCTGACCAATGAGAGGCAGAACTTTGACCCCTAGTATTCCTGACCCCAAGGGCAGCTCTCTATCACATCATGCTGCCTCTCTGCTTTATAACTGCATTATTACAACTAATTCCCAATCCTTCAAGGATTTATGACACTTTCCTCTGCCTCTTCAGAAGCATAGTGGGAAGAGCCCCCAGGCACTGAGTTCTAGGTTTTCACATACAGCCTTGAGCTTTTCCCTTTCTTTCTCTGATACCTGTTTCCCCATTTGCAAAATGAAGATATAGATTTAGACCTGGAAGGGTCCTGAGCGGATCCCTTCATTTTATAGATAAGAAACTAGAACCCAAAGAGACTGTGACTTTCCTAAGTTCACACTGGATGCAGGAACGGGATTTGAATTCAGTTCCTGTGTTTTCAAATCTAATTTTCTTTCCCCATATCGGCTGCCTAACAGGACCCAGCCTTGGTCCCTTGAGGAGAAAAAGAGAGAATGGGAAGTGTTAATGATATTAGGAACATCATAAATGCTTTGAGCCACACTTCTCAGAATTCTTGTAGGACTTTCTTCCAGGGTTAGAAGGCAGGCTTGGGTCTGCCAGGCAAGGAAAGTTCTAGAAGGTCTAAACCTGAGATCTGCCTTGGGCTGAGCCTGGTATATGGCCCTAGAGAGAGGCCAGAAGCCCAGGAGATGGTTAAAAGATCAGTGCCCAAGATTAGCTGGGCTGCTGCACAACTGAGTGGCACTTGGGCCAGTACTTATACCAGGAGCCTGAGGCTGTCGATTCTATCTCCATCCCACCATCTGAGCCCCTCTTGGCTAAGGACCTGTTCGCTGAGAACAGATGGCACTCTATGTTGGCATATGCAAATGGCATACAAATGCCCGGTGGTGCATTACAGCATATATGCAAAAAGCGACGTATGCAAATGGTCTTCCTCCCTCTTTCACTCCTAATCACCCTTGTCCTTGCTCTTTAATTCCATATAAGTTCTAAGTGTGGGGGTGATCTCGTTCCTTTTGTTTTTTTTTAAACCTTTACTTTCTGTCTTAGAATCAATACTAAGTATCAATTCCAAGGCAGAAGAGTGGTTAGGGCTAGCAATTGGGATTAAGTGACTTGCCCAGCTAGGAAGTGTATGAGGCCAGAATTGAACCCAGGATCTCCTGTCTCCAGGCCTGGCTCTCTAAGCACTGAGCCACCTAGTTGCCCCTGTTCCTTTTCCATAGAGAGGCAAGGAGATTTGAAGGGGACCCTCAGAGGAGGCTACCATGGAACTTACACTAAATTCACATTCATGAAAGTGCTCAACTCCTTCCCAAAGCTACATCTAGGGGAATAAATGAAGAAATTGGTCCTTAGAGAGAGGATCTTTGCTCCCACTGATCCCTGCTTGGGAATAGCCCCATCCCTAAAGTCCTGACTAGGACCCATGATATTGAGGGCTGGGAGGAAGGAATTCTGCTAGATAGGGCTGTGCTGGGCCAATGGGCAGGAGGAACATTGGCATCCCCAGGAAAGGAAATCCCATCACCCCATTCTCTGCCTCCAACGAGCACAGAGATGACACCTCAAACCATGCTAAGACCTCTCACTCATAAGCTCCCTCCCAACCCTACTCTCAGAAGAACCCTGGTCCTGGATCACTAAACCTTGTGACAAGCCTCAAATATATATATATATATATATCTGCCCCTTCTCTGGCTTCTTCCAAGTCAAGGACCCACCCGCCCTGTCTTTTCCCCTCTTGTCTCCTCTCTCCATCAGAAATCCTTGCCCTGAACTCTTCCCAAAGTTGAGATCCCAGGAAGCAATAGCATTAATTTAGAGAGGGGAGGCTGTGCCTTATCAAAGCCCATGTCTCCTCAGTCTGCTTTCCCTGATTTCTCTGAAGGTCAAATACCTGGGCTTCTGATTTCGAATCCAACATTCTTTCCATGTCCCCACATTGCCTTTCAGTGAGTCATCCGCATAAAGGTGATAACTGAAGCTCTGGCAAATGATCCACGGGCATTTCTAGTCTCTGCCACAGTCTCAGGCTTGGATAGCATTCAGCCCAGCAAAATTCTCCCACTCTCCTCCCTCAAATCTATATTTTGTGTTTAATTTTCTGTGTGGTGTTCCGCCCTCCCACCTCAAGCTCCTTGAGGCCAGGGGATGTTTCCTTTCTCCCTTTGTATCCCCAGCACTTGGCACAGGGCCTGGCACTTGGTAAGTGTTTTATAAATGTTTGCCAAAGGAATTTTCCAGATCATTTGGCCTTGGACTGAACTGAAGAGCCAGAAAAAGGGGGAATGAGACATGGAAGTACCTGAGGGGAGTGTTATTCCCCCTAAAAAAAAATCCTCTGGTTCCTCTCCTCACCCCCCACTTCAAACAGGCAACTCTGGAACCCTGGCTTGTCCCCAAAGCTCTTTGCTAAGAATTAAATAAAGCACCGGATCCCCCCAGGGGCCAGGCCAGAGGCAGCTGTTTGTAATAATTCGTTCTCATACTATTTGAATGGGATTTTCATATTTGGGCCACAGCTTACCCCATCAATCCCCAAGCAAAATGCAACTTCTTTTCCCAACAGTGGTCCCCGACTGCAATTCTGACCTAAACTTGGTGAGAGGGCACAAGACGGGGGGCTCACTGGAGGGCACATGCAAGGTACAAGGAAGACTCACTCGGGTATTGTTTTCGAAGACATCTCCCTCTTGAAAGCCAGTTGGTATTTCAGACTCTCTACTTCTTTTTTCATCTGGGGTACGTCCCACTCTTCCATGATGCCTAGAGGGCTGCTGGTTCCAGGAACAGACTGGCAGTAGAGGAAGAGGAAAAGGACTTTAGGTACCAAGACCATCCATCCCAGCACCCAGGAAAGACAGTTCTCCACCGAGAATGGAGTAAAACCATCATGCGCCCCATTCCTTCTCCCGCTAAGGGATCAACATCACAAATAAATTAATCCATCGGCCTCAGTGAACTTGTTCTCCTAGGAGAGAGGCCAGCTTCTCTCTCCTCCGGCTGAGCAGAGCTAGAAGGGGAGAGAATGAGGTCAACAAGCTGAGAGTTCTCAGAGTACAGCTGAGGCTCAGGGCTTCTGCTAGGTATAATAATCCCTTTTCGTTTTTTTCTAAACCCCTTAACATCCGTAATTGCACTGAATCCTCACAATACTCTTCGGAATCAACCAGCACAGAGGTTGTTATCCTGATCTGGTTCTTGTTCAGTTGTTTCAGTCCTGACTTCATTTGGGGTTTTCTCGGCAGGGATGCCGGGGTGGTTTGCCATTTCCTCCTCCAGCTGATCTTACAGTTGAGGAAACTGAGGTAGACACGGTTAAGTGACTTATCCAGGGTCACAGAGCTGATGTCCTTATGAAGATGAGAATAATGGAGAAACTGAGGTGGAGCTCAATGACCAACAGCAGCTGCCCATCATCACTATCAATTAAAACTGTCAGGAACGCCCCACCACCCCACCAGCAGCAGCAGCAGAATGGTCTGCAGTGGATGGAATGCTGCCTTCAGTGTCAGGAAGGCCACGATCAGTGTGGAATGCTGGAGCCAGCTCAAAGAAGTGTGAGAGCCGATCATTAAATTTAGCATGAATATTTACACCTCATTGGCAGGACTCCATTTACCCTTTTGGACTTAGGAAAGTGAAGAAGAAAATGTTAATGATGCAGATTAAACTTAAAAATGTATTCTTGGGGGACAGCTGGGTGGCTCAGTGGATCAAGAGCCAGGCCTAGAGATGAGAGGTCCTAGGTTCAAATCTGACCCCAGACACTTCCTAGTTGTGTGACCCTGGGCAAGTCACTTGACCCCCATTGCCTAGCCCTTACCACTCTTCTGCCTTGGAGCCAATACACAGTATTGACTCCAAGACGGAATGTAAGGGTTTAAAAAAAAAAAAAGTTTTCCTGCCTCTGGTTGTTAAATGTTTGCCAACATTCATCTCTGGTTCATATTTTATGTTACACATCCTAGCTGCTTGACCCTGAGCAAGTCATTTACACTTAGTGAACCCCTCGAATTGCTCTAAGACCACAGACTGCAGATAAACATTGATAGAATAAATTTATCAAAGGGAATTCCCTATATCAATGAAATTTTTTTTATCCCACCAATTTCAGCATCACCTTCAGCCACCCTGTTCTTATCCTTTTTTAATATTCTTAATTATTTTATTTCTTTTTAATTTTTATATTTAAATTTTTTGTTTTTAATTATCTATTTGGAACCCTTACCTTCTTGAATTCTTGGAATCAATACTGCATATTGGTTATAAGGCAGAAGAGCATTAAGAATGAGGCAGCTGGGGTTAAGTGATTTGTCCAGGGTCACACAGCTGAGAAGTATCCAAGTCTAGATTTGAACCCATTTCTTCCAACCCTTTCTCTTGATCCCCCTGAGCCACTAGCTCCCTCTCTCTATGTTCTTCTTTTCCCACTCTTTCCTCTCCTCTTTCCAGATAATTTCCACATCCACATATGCAGTCCTAATGTCTCTCCAGAACTCAAGTCCTGCATTGCTAACTTCCTGCCAGATATCACCATTTTAATTGTCCCTATTACATTTCAGATGAAGCACATCCAAACAGAACCATCTTCTTTTATTCTCATCTAAATTTCTGGCCTCTTCTCTCCCCAACCCCCCAGACCCACATCCTGGAGTCACCCTGGACTTATTTTTTTACCCCTCATTCTCTGCCCCCATATACAACTGATTGCCCAGCCTTATTCATTCTACCACCACAATATCTTTCATCTATCCTCTTATCAGTTCATGTGGCCATCGCCCTAGTCCCATTTAGTCAATCAAGAAGGCAAATCGTCAACTCCCCCCCATCCCCGAACCACTGCCATACTGGCATTCCATTCTCTCCTTTTTCCAATCCATCTTATACATAGATGGAAAAATAATCTTCCTAAGGTACCATTTCACTCCATTGCCCAGAAATCTGTGGCTCCCTATTGGCTCTTCTTTAATATCCAAACTCATCAGCCTGTGATATTTAAGGTCCATCCACAATCTGGCTCCAAGCTATCCTGCCTTTATTGTATCCTTCTCACACTAGTCTCATTTTTAAACCATGTTCCCAAAAACCTACACACCATTCTCTGAATTTCTATTTCCATCATTCCCTGAGGCTGTCTCATCCAGGAACATCCTTTTGCTCTTCTCCCATTGGTGAGATCCTCTCGGGGCTTACATTTTGTGGAGGGGCTCATGCCAACTAGCTTCTAACTTTCTGGGCTCCGACACCAGGCATTCTCTTAACCCTCCCCATCCTTTTTGTGCGTTTCCCCCATCAGAATGTAAGCACCTTGAAGGCAGGGATTGTCTGTTTGTATTTGTATCTTCAGTGATGAGCACAACGCTGTGCCTCCATAAGTTTGTACAAGCTGTTCCCCATGCTTGGAATTTATTACCTTTTATCTTTTTTTTAACCCTTATCTTCCATCTCAAATCAATTTTTTAACCCTTATCTTCCATCTCACATCAATTTTCTTAACCCTTATCTTCCATCTCAAATCAATTTTCTTAACCCTTATCTTCCATCTCAAATCAGTACTGTATTGGTTCTAAGGGCCAAAGAATGGTAAGAGCTGGGCAATGGGAGTTAAATGACTTGCCCAGATTCACCCAGCTAGAAAGTGTCTGAAGTCACATTTGAACCCAGGTCCTCCCGTCTCTAGTCCTGACTCTGATCCAGTGAGCCACCCAGCTGCCCCATTATTATCTTTCAAGCTGAGCTCAGATACCATCTCTATTGTGAAGTTTTCTCTATCAGCTCACAGTGATATCTTCCTCCTGTCTATATCCCACTGAGTTATACACATAAGAAAAATATGACCATGCTTTGCCTCCCTAATGAGATTTTAAGATCCTCGAGGGTGGGAACTATTCCTTTGCATTGTTTTTGCATTCTCCAAAACATCTAGTACAAGTATGTAAGCTCCTTGGGTGGAGGGAGTGAAGTGATCTCTTGAGGAAATTGGTATCTCTGATGCCCAGCACATAGTAGGTCCTTAATGATTATTGATTGATTGATTTTTACGTATGCTTAATAAAGATCTGTTGATTAATGGATTGAATGGGTTTCCATTAAAGAAGGAAGGACTAAAGTTAAACATCTCAAAGAACTTTGCCAGTAGTGAGAACATTGGGATCAAGGGGACTGAGAGTCTGGAACAAGGCAGTCTTTCTTAGGCAGAAGACACTTGGTAAAATAAACTCAGGTTTGTTGAATCCTGAGGCAGGATCTCAGGTTTCTAAAGCCCCCACCAGAACCAAGACTTCAGAAATCTAGAACATTCTCTTCCCCTCCTCCAAAAAACATCTAGAACCTGGCCAGTGTTCTAGAAGTGTTGGGTAAAAGCAATGGGCCTTTTGGAGAAAGACTTTGAAAGTACTCCTCTTTGCTGTCTGCTGTTATTTTGAAATCAGAGAAGAGTCAGGCATTTGATTAACAAATTTGGGAATTGTAAAGGCATGAGAGCAGCAGGGGCAGCAACGGTCTTAGATAGGAAGAGAAGAGAAGGTTTGCCAGCCGGGATTCATGCCCCAAGCAAGCCAAGGGATCTGGACCCCACTGCAGCATAAGCATGGGATGTGCCAGGGCTGGAAGAAATCTCACCCTTGCCCTCTCTGGTTTACCCTGTGCAAAGTGAGATAATCCCTGAGAGTCCTTCCAGTACTGACATTCTTGGTTCTATAATAGAGAGCCTATGTAGAACAGGTTAGAGAATAAATTGCATCTGAGGATGCCATCAGCAACATTTGCCTGGCCACGTTATCCATTGAGGTTCTCTGCCCAGAGTCTAGGCTGGGGGATTCAGTGGTCAGAACTCAGTTCTAACGATCCAAACTGATGGGATCCCCACTGAAACCAGTTAAGTTTGCACTCTTCCCCTCTCTTGACCTCCGTTTCCAGCTTTGTAAAATAGTAAATGCCTACCCTGATTCCCTCATGGAGTGGTTTTGAGTATTGTAAAGTATAAGACTTTCTAACCCAGTTTGGCCCCTAATGATGGTGCCAGTCTGAGCCCTCCTCTCAGAAGGACCCCTAGCCTTGGCTCCATACTGATCCCTAACCTCAACTCCAAACTAACAACTAGCCCTGGCCCTTAACTTCATTGAGACCAAGGCCACAGGCTGACCCTTAGTCCCAGCTAGCTCCCTGCCCTCATATGTACACTGGGGACCTGGAGACTGAGAAGGAGACTGTGGATGGCTCAGTGGGGTCCTTCCCCACCTGCCTCTGAGCATAGCCTGCTGCCATGCAATAAAAGAATATACAGGTAGGTCCCAATCTCATAGAGCAGGAGTAGTGAGATGCACTTTACCAAAGAATTTGGTCAGGGTCGCTAGTTCCTGTTGACAGCTCTGACGAAACGTGATAGGGTGGTGGAAACAGGGGTGTTGTTCTTCTCACCCACCCTCCCCTGTGCCCAGCTTCATCACCACACATGGCAGGGCCACCATGTCCCCTCAGCCCCTGACCAGGAACTAGATGGTCTCTCGAGTCCACCCAAGCTCTGCATGTTCACTCTGTTGCCAAGATGTGCCACTCCTCCCCGTGCCAATCTGCATTCTCTTTTCTGTCCCATTTCTATCTGGAACAAAGAGGCCTGGGCCCTGGTCGTCTCAATCATGGGACTAACAGAGACACCTCTGATCCATCTTCCAGGGTCCTGGGTTATGGGATGTAGGAAGACCCTAAATAATTTAAATCCACCAAAAATCTCCAAATGCCCTGTGAATTCCTAACTCCCATGGAATAGCAGCAACAGTGGTGGATTTTGAGTCAGACTCTGGGTTTAAATGCCACCCCTTACTCTCTGTGAACCCCTGGACAGATTACTCTTAGCTGCCTTGAGCCTCAGTTTTCTCACCTCTAAAATAAGGGAATTGAGCTAGTTGCTATTTAAGGTCCCTTTCAGCTCTAAATCTGCGCTCCTATGATCCTCTTGTGCTAAATCTCCCTCCAGAGCTCTCGACAAGGCAAACCCCGCCATTTTGAATGTTTTCTCTTCTGTCTGCTCTGGTTCTCATGAAAACCTAAAGGGACCAGAGGAAGAAAACAAGTCACGCAAGGGCCTAATCATTCCACACCTTCCTAGTCCATGGTGTGATGGACAGAGAGCTAGATTTGGGATCAGGGGACCTGAAAGACCCTACTTTTCATCTTACTACCCAACTGACCTTAGGCAAGTCATTTAACCTCTTCTAATCTCTAAAACCAGGAGGCAGGAATAGCTAATGCACTGCTAGAAGGACTTTCAAAGTAATCTTAGTTAAATTTCATTTTTTAGGGTATGCCCAGGCACGGTCCTGGGTCCTCACTGACCCTAACAAACTTTGACTTTGTCTCAGGGTGTCAATTATATCCTTCCCTCTCTCTTGTTAAAGTTTTAATTTAATTTAATGTTTATAATTTAATTTCATAGATTTTATTCCCAGATATCCCAGTCCTCCTTTCCCCTCCTCAGTCCGAAGAAGGTTTCACCCAGCAAAAAGATATGTATATATAGATTGTGTCGTTCGTCTTTCTATTTTTCAGTTCATTCTCTGGAGGCCAGACTTTCACAAGTTATTCTTCAAATAGTAATTCTATAGCTGTCTACTATGTCCTCTTTGCCAAGGGGTGAGTTTGCCTTGTCCTGGGATGTGAGGACATTGCTTCCTAGTGAGTGAGTCATGATTTATACCAACTTTGAGGGGAAGCTGGGGGAGCCAGAGAAAGAAGATCAGAGGAAGGAAGTTGGGCCTTTAGAGAGAAGCCCATGGGATGCACGTGAATGTGGTTGCCTCCAAGTCACAGGGAACCTCTAGGGAACCATGAAGACCATTTGGCCCCAAGATGGCAACCTATGGGCAGTGGCAGACAGATAATGAGTTTCTGGGTCAGGTAAGGAGCAATAGGACTGAGAGCTGCCACCAAAGTAGTGGGAGCAACAGAGTTGAAGCTATGTAGTTCTGGGCCACAGGATGAAAAGAGGCCCAAAGAGATTATGACTTACCCAAAAGTCAAAGAGATAATAAGCAGCAAATTCTGGATTTGGACCAAGGTCGCCTTGTTCCACATCCAGCTCCTTTAACCATCCCTACGCTGCTTCTCCCTAAAGTGCCTTCTGGCTAAAAAATCCTGTGATCCAGCGATGCCTCCTCTCCCTCCTCTCCCTCCTCTCCCTCCTCTCCCTCCTCTCCCTCCTCTCCCTCCAGCTCATTGGNCCTCTCCCTCCTCTCCCTCCTCTCCCTCCTCTCCCTCCTCTCCCTCCAGCTCATTGGCCCCCTGGCTGATTATAAGTGGGCCATGTCGCCATCTTGATATTACTCTCACCCTGGACAAAAGTCAGTTGACTCAGTCATTCCAGCCGGCCCCTGTCAGTGCCGTCCTTCGGCTGGCCTTCTCCCTTTCATCAGCTGGGGTCAGAGTCACTTTGCATGGGCTGAGTCAGAGGATTTCACACACAAAACCAGAGTCTGGTAAATCAGAACTGATTTGACTGTGATTTGAATCACCGGATGAATCAGGGTCCAACAGCAACACAAGACTGAGTTGAAGGGTTCGAGATGGGACAGAATGGGATCAGTGCTAAGGGAGGAGGGCACAAGACCCCAGACTCTGGAAGAGGTGGGGAGAGGGCAGCAGGCTCTGGACATGGGTTGACAGGACTTTAGGGTCCTTGATGGAAAGGCAACTAGAGCACAATAGCATTTACATAGCGCTTTAAGGCTAGCAAAGTGCTTTACAGACATCTCATTTGCTCCTCACAGCAATTGAGGGAGGGAGGTGCTATTATTATCCTCACTTTATAGTTGGGGAAACTGAGGCCGGTTTTAAAATATATATAGCACTTTAATGTTTACCAATGCTAGCCTTATTATAATATTATTATTTACACTTCCCAGCTGTGTGACCCTGGGCAAGTCATTTAACCTCCATTGCCTACCCTTATCAGTCTTCTGCCTTGGAGCCAATACACAGTATTGACTCCAAGATGGAAGGTAAGGGTTTGAAAAAATAATAATATTATTATTATTTGTGCCATCACTCTCTCAAGGTTAGCATGAGTAGAATTCATGATGTAGAATTATCTTCTTCCAGAACTACTGCTTTATTTAAATGTTTGTTATTAGCATCTGTTTCCCTTAGATATATCTGTATCCCACAGCTTGCAATATTTCAGGGATTTCCTACATTGTAGAAGCTATAATGAAGAATAAAAATGCAGACTCCCCCAAAAGAAAGTGAGGCTTTAATCATGTGAAGAAAGTACGTTGTCAACCATAAAGGACTAAAGAAATGAGAGATATTGATTATTATTGATCTATTTATCATCATCTCTGTCTGGGCTGGCTAAGGAAATGCACTACCCCAAGGAAAGGCTGGGGGCAGAGAAGAGTGGACACCGTTCCTGTTCCCCACCTTAATTCCCTCCCAAGCACTTCATAGATTTTTTTTTTTAATCCTTACCTGCCACCTTAGAATCAATAATGTGCTTTGGTTCTAAGGCAGAAGAGTGGTAAGGGTGGGCAATGGGGGTCAAGTGACTTGCCCAGGGTCACACAGCTGGGAAGTGTCTGAGGTCAGATTTGAACCTAAGACCTCCTCTTTCTAGGCCTGGCTCTCAATCTACTGAGCTACCCAGCTGGCCTCCATTTCATAGATTATTAGAGCTGGTTGGTCGTAGAGAAGACTTAAGAAAATGGACCTCTCTCCCTGATTCAAAGAGGTGAGAGGTTCCAAGTGTGGAATACCAAATATGCCACTGGATGCTGTTCTCTGTATTTGCATCCCCAGGACAGCGCAGTCCCTGACACATAGTGGCATTAATCAACACTTGCTAATTATTAACTAATGTAGTGATTCATTTTGCTCAACTGTTTTCTCTCTTTTTTTTTTAATCCTGTGAGATAATATTCAGAAATTGAGATGACACAAAATCGAGAGAGTAATAAAAACTTAAAAATGTGATTATTCGGGCTGGAAGAGAATTTAAGGATTATCCAGACTGAGGCTTCCTGGCACAGGGATCCTTAGAGGCTCTGGGAATTTAGACTGGAAAAAAAATGACATTTTTATTTTGAAATAATTGGTTTCCTTTGTAATCTTATGGCTAGGTGGTCCAAAAATCTTAATGCTAGCAAAGCTTACTGCTGTACAGAGACTTCTGGAATGCCCTGCACTTTATTTTATGCATTTGAAAATCATTTTGAGTACATTCACCATCCAACCGAAGGGGTGCATGACACTAACAAGGTTAAGAACCTTTGAATTCTTGACCAACAGCCTTATCTTAGATATGCCTTCACTGAGGCCCAGAAAGGGGAAGGGGCTTGCTCAAGGCTGAGCCAGAGATAGAACCTGGGTATCCCAATATCTAATCCCCAGTTAATTTGTACGTGTACTTGCCTGGGGTTACCGTTGGGTATAAGGCCTGGGTGCAGGATTGTTTGCTGAGTTGTTCTAGGGGAAGGCAGGTTGGGGGCAAGGGAAACATGGCAGGAGCTAGTATAGGACTGGTATCCAAGAAGGGTTTAGTGAATGAAGAAATGGTACAGAGAATGGGAAGAAAAGAAGATCCCCATCATGGATGAGGTGTTGATGTAATCTGAGTCTTTTCTAGAGAGGGCCAGTGCACCACGGAACAGTTGACTCAATGGCCTAGCCACTTGGTGAGGACCAATGGAAGATGACTCGGGGGAGGCTATACCTGGGCCCTGGGGCCTAGGGAGAATCTATCTTACCTCCTGTGAGCCTAGCCCTTGGCTCTCACCCTTAGTGACTCAGACACTGCATAGCAACAGAGTTCTAGAGCCTGGAGACTCTCCCAACCTTGCCCTAGACTCCAGGCCCCCAGAGGCCTTCCGCAGCCAAGGTTCTATGGAGGATAAAGATAGGGTTTGGAAAAAGGAGGGCAGAGCAGGCAGCATACTGAGAGGTGAGATTGGGGAAGGCAGGATGTTAGGATTTGGGGGGACAGATATTGCAGGAAGGATTTAGTGAGCAGGATGTTAGGACAAACACAAGAAACAGAACTTAGGAAGGAAAAATTGTTTGAGGGGCCTGGATATTAGGATCTGAGAGGAAGAAAGAAGGTCAAGAGTTGGGGGCAAAGGGTTGGGATTTGGGAAAACCAAGGGACCAAAGTGTTTAAAGACAGGGTTTGGGGGGAAGGATGTTAGGATTTTTAAGGGCTGGGGGCCAGATATTAGGGGACATAGTATCAGGATTTTAGGGAAAGAAAATTTGGAAGACAAGATTTTGAAACTTTGCAAGTGGAAAGGGGTTAGGGGAACTGGGGGACTGGCATAGAGAGATGGCCTAGAGGGCAGCATGACAAGGGGCTTGAGGGGCTATAAGGCAATTTGGGTTTACTATCAGCAGGACCCGAGATAATCCTAGTTCAAATATAAAGAGGAGGGGGTAAGCATATCTTCCCTCTTGGGTCTGGCTGAATTTTTTTTATTTTTAGCTTAGGCAAGTGTGTGAGGCGGGCAAAGGGAGAATACTTGGGCCCAGTGCCCTCTTTGCCTGGCACAGTATGAGTATAGGGGAGCCAGTAGCTTTGGCCTTAACCATGTGAGGCCCGGAAATCTTTGCAGAGCCCAGAGTGGAAGGGAAGAAGAAGAGGCTAGCAGGGGTATGTGAGGTCCAATTCCTTCTTACTTTTTGCCTAAAGAGAGAAAGGCATTTGGCTCAGCTTCACTGAGATGGGTATTTTTCCATCTGTGTGCAAAGCACACTGCCTCCTGGTGCTGTTTTGGCTTGATTGTGTATGTACACACACACACACACACACATACATCCAACACAGAAACAGACACAAACACAATATCACACTAATGTATACACTGATAAACAAAAATACACACTCATGGGCTTCGATGTCCATACAAACACACACACAAACACACACACACACACACACACACACACACATCCCTCCCAAGTTGTAGGAGTTTCTCTTATTTGGGGTGTGCCACTGGCTTAGTCCCTGAGGGACAAGAGCTCTGTGGGGTCACGGTCATGGGCAGCACTCAGAGGATGCTCCGTCTGTCTGTCTGTAAAATGGGCTCTTGATAAGCTAGTACAGGCCAGGTGGGACACACTCTTCACTTGTACCCTCATGGTACCTACAACAACATGTACATAAATGCCCACAAATGTGTGTGTAAGTATATATAAACACGGAGAGGCACAGGCACAAACATACAAATATTGAGACTCACCAACAGACCCATTCACACAAGCGCACAAGCAGCTTGTCTGACCTTTTTCCTGGTCAATTCTTGCTAAAAATCTTCCCTCTCTTCTTAGGTGAGGCAAAGACAGTCATCGAAAATTGGCCTTATGGTCAAAATGACTTGGAAGGCCAGTGGCTACAAAAATGACCTCTCCATGGAACCCTCCCTTCTTTCCACCTCATCCCTCTCTCCTCCATCCTCCCCTCAAACCTCACAGCCATTTCTCCCCTTCCCTTACAGGATCTCCCAAGGGGCTTCCAAGAATCCCACTGGAGGGACTTGCTGGGGAAGGTGAGGAGGAGATGGGAGGCCATTGACCTTCAAATTCCTGGGCCCAGCTTCTGCCCCTCTCCTTCTCACCCCTTCCCACCTCCACCACCAAGGAGGCAGGCAGACCAACCAACCTCTTCTTTCCATTATCCCTTTTCTGCCTCATCCCAACCCCACCTAGCCTAGCCTAGCCTAGCCCTGTGACAGATGCCCCCATCTCCAGTAAGAGAGATGGGCTATTCTCTGAGTGCTGCCAGAGACCTTGACCCCACAGAGCTCCTTGTCCCTCTGGGACTGAGCTGGCAGCAGATCGGATAGAGAAACCCCTACAGCTTCAGCCTGAACCCCCAAACCCAGATCACATTCTTATGGGGACCAAGAACCAGGCTACTCTCTCTGACTCTCTGCAGCCTTGTCATGCCCAGATCCTTTGCCCGGCATCCTTCATCCTTTGCTCCCCGTCCCTCATCCTCTGATCTTACATCTCTGTTCGAAACAAGCTCCCAGCCAACCCCGCAGCCTGCCCCAAAGCCTTTTTCTCCTCCGGCTGAGGAGTCGCATAGCCCAGCCTAGGTGGCCTGGAGCCAGCCAGCCCCGGGGGAAGGGAGCCTTGTGCAGAAGGGGGAGTGGGAAAGGAGGGAGAGTCCAGATCCGATCGGCTCAGGACCCCCCCAGGCCCTACCTGGAAGGCGAGCTCCTAGGGGCGAAGACCTGGCCCTTTATCAGCCGGGCGTTCCTCAGAGCCTGGCCGAGTCGCTGTCGTCGCTGCCCGCCTGCAGATGCGGCGCGGCTCGGCTCTGCGCGGCTCCGCTCCTACAGGCGATCTCGAGCGAGCCAAGGAAAGCGCCGCAGCCCCAGCTGGAGAGAAGAGCAGAAAGCCGGCGCGTCCGAGCGAGCGTACAGCGCAGACACCCCCCCACGACCCGCCGCTCCTGGGCTGCCCCGAGGGGAGGAGGTGGGGCAGGACAGACAGTGAGAGGAAGCCCCAGACAGACTGAGCTGGAGCTCGGACGGGAGCGAGACGAGTGGGCCAGACGGAGCGAACCCCCGGCCCTGCGTCCTGCGTCCTGCGTCCTGCTCCGACCCTCCCAGTGCCCTCTGTGCTTAATAACAGGTTCTGCAGAAGAGGCGCGGATTAGGCGGCAGCCACCGTGGTCTCATTAGCTCCTGGGTAATTTCCATTGGTAGCTGACGCTACAGGGTGACAGGGGATGTTTGGGTACCACTGCAGCCTCCACCCCCCACACCCCCAGAGCAAGGCTTTAATTGTGTCCCTGAGGGGTAAAGGAGACCCAGAGCGCGCGCGTACACACACACACACACACACACACACACACACACACACACACATGCACAGGCACCCTGGATACACAAGCACACACATTTACACAACACAGTCCCCCAAGCTAGACACTTCTACCGCCTGCAGACACGCATGATACATACACACAAGTCCCCCATAGACACATATACCACCCTCACACAAACCCAAGAGAGGTGCTTAGGCTACACAGATACAAGGTACACAATGAAAGCCTCTAGAGAAGTTTTATCCCCATTTTAGAGATGAGGAAAGCAACTCTAAGGGGTTCCTACAGTTCCTACCCAAGGTCATCTGGCTAGCCTGCGTCTGAGCATGGCAGAATGGTTAGAGTGCTGGGTCTGGGGTCAGGGAAGACTGGGTCCAAATTCTCCTTAAAGCACTTCCTCACCCTGGGCAAATCACCACCTTTCAGAGCCCCAAGTTTCTCATCTAGAAAATGAGGGTGATTATAATAGCACCAATTTCCGCGGGGTTATTGCACAGATAAAATGAAATAATATGTGTAAAGCACCTTGAAAACCTTAAAGTAATAACTATACCAGTTATTAATAGAGAGATATGCCTTTGTGCAGAGTACATGTGAACACATGCATTCACATAAACATGCTCACACACATGAAGAGAGGGGTAGACTACAATCCCTAGTCAAGATCTCTCAGGGACTCCCAGGTGACTCAGAAGCATCCTTAAGGATCTCTTCTCTGACTCTAGCTGCCCATTCTATTTCTCTCACCCTTGAGGTTAGTGTGTGACCAGGACCTGGAAGGAGAAGGTCTCAACAATTGGCTTTGAAATCCCTGAGAAAGAAGCATCTAAGCACTTCCCAACAGGAGCAATTCTGTGGCCCCATGAGGCAGGGATGAAGACTGCATCTTAGCCATCACCCCCTTCACTATGGTCCTGCTTGGCGGAAGATCCAGGAGAAACAATAGGACCCTGACTCATCAGATGTAGTCCTTGAATGCTCACCATAACTGGCATGATGGATGGAATGTCTCTAGTGTCTCGTCTGTGCATTTAGGGGTTAATCACAAAAGGCAAAAGCGAAGGCTCTTCATGGAGCACCCTGGTGTTGGTGTGGATACATGGGTGGGGGGAGGGTTTGCTCTGGAAAAAAGGCAGAGACAGATACAGATAGACAAGCAGACTAAGACTGAGACAGACAGAAAAAGACAGAGAAAGAGACAGAGACAGACAGATGGATAGAGAGAGAAAGAGCGAGGGAGAGAGAGAAAGAGATAGAGGAGGAGAGAGAGAAAAGGAGAGAGAGAGAAATGAAGAGAGAGAGAGAGAGAGAGAGAGAGA
>NC_058130.1:140013553-140045200 GCF_016433145.1 Gracilinanus agilis | reverse complement strand
TTCCTTCCTTCCTTCCTTCCTTCCTTCCTTCCTTCCTTCCTTCCTTCTTTTCTACATGCCTTCCTTCTTTCCTTCCTTCCTTCCTTCCTTCCTTCCTTCCTTCCTTCCTTCCTTCTTTTCTACATGCCTTCCTTCTTTCCTACATGCCTTCATTTTTCCTTATCCTTGTCCTGTCTTCTGATGCCACACAGAATCAATGCCTCTGGTCAGGAGCTCCAAGCCAAAGAGGACAGTGCTAGGGGCTAGCTGGCCAACTGATGGCAGTATTAGAAAGCCCATTGGCTTGAGTGTCAGGTGATCTGGTTTGTAGTTTTGTTTCTGTGTGAGTTTGAGCATGTTTCTAGGCCTTGGTTTCTTCCTCTGTCAAATAAGTTGTTAGATCAGGTGATCTCACAGAATCATAGAAGCTCAGAACCAGAGTAAAAAAGTTAGAAAGGGTCTCAATGGTGTAGGAGGGGTGGAGATAAGGAGGTTTGGGGTGTAGTTATTTACCCCCTTAAATTGTTGTGAAAGGGCCTCTTCTCCCTCTTCACCACTCCTCCCAACTGGGAGACAAAATGGGGTTCCCAGAGGAAAACGGGGGATTCCTACTAATCATGCCGGGGTATGAAGGTTGAAGGGATGTTATCTCCACAAGGGGAAATGAATATAACCCCCAAAAGATGTTCATCAGCCAGGACAAATAGAAGCCTCCCCTTATTTCTCAGCAGGAGATCAGGCTAAAAATGGTGGACTGCTTGCCTTTCTTCCTCAAACCCCCTTTGTTCTGCCTCCCACCAATTGAGTACACTCTGATCTAACTAGATAAAACTAAAAGGGTTTATTACAGGAACAAATAATAAAGAGAAATAAAGATGGGTTACACAGGAAAGGGGTGCAGGTAATTCCCTATGTCCCCTTCAGTCCTTGACTGCATAGGGTACCCACAGAGTTATTTCTGTGTTCCCCAAATCACAGCTTCACTGACCCAAATTCCAAACTAGATATCCCACAACTAAGATTTGTTATTAACTAGAGGGAATATTGAGGGCCAATGCCCAAGGCAATTTGAGGGTCCCAGGGGTTGATTCCCCACAGAAGTCCAGACACCCCTGGTCAATACTGAAGAATCTGTTGTTGTAATTCAAGTGTGTTCAGGAACCAATATAAATCATGAGAAATAGACCATCTTCACTGAAAGTCTGAGGAAACTCTCCAAAGTTCACTTTGAGGGCCACCCAGCCCCAAACAACCTCCTTCCAGCAGGACTGAAAACCCCCAAACTTGAATCAGTTGGCTCTCCTTCCCAGAAGTCCTTGCTTCAGCCCAACTGTCATGGGATCTTCTTTCCTCTGTGTTCCATCTCTCAAGGTTCCAAAAATGCCTGGTTTAGCCTTGCTTCTTACAATGGTCATCTAGTCCAACCTAGATTTGGACAAGAATCCCCTCAACAGCATCCCTGATGAGGGATTATCCAGTCTTTACTTAAAGACCTCAGGAAAGAAGAAACTTACTATCTCCCCACTGAGGTGGCCTATTGCAATTCTGGATAGCACTAATAGTTAGGAAGTTTTCCCTTATATTATGCTGAAATCTTCATCTCTGCAACTTCCACCCAATACACCTAGGTGTATTTTTGTACAAATTGCTTTTGTTTGTTTTTTTTTATATTTTATTTTTTTCCTCCACTATGTAAAAACGACAGTTTTTAACCTTTGTTTTTTTAAAGTTTGAACCAAATTCTTAGGTCCCTCCCTCACCTTCCCCCTCCTTGAGGTAGCAATCTGTTATAGATTTTATAGGTGTAATAGTGTAAAGCATCTTTCCATGTTAGCCATTTTGTGAAAGAGAACCTGAATAAATAAAGTGAAGACATATAGTGTTCAGACTCAATCAGTTCTTTCTCTGGAGGCAGATGGCATTTTTCATCATGAGTCCTTGAGGATTATCTTGACTCACTATATTGCTATGAATAGTTAAGTCATTCACAATTACAAAAGTGTATAATGTTTCCCTGATTCTGATCATTTTATTCTGCATCAGTTCATGGAGGTCTTTCCAGGTTTTTCTGAAACCACCTTTCTCATCATTTCTCATAGCACTGTAGCTGGTAGCACATCACTAATGTATGCTGCAACTTATTCAACCATTTCCCAATTGATGAGAGTTCCCTCAATTTCCAATTCTTTGCCACCACAAAAAGATCTGCTGTAAATATTTTTGTACAAAAGGTCCTTTTCTCTTTTAAAAAATCTCTTTGGGATACAGATCTAGTACTTTCCAGTATACCTGGTTTTGCCCACAGTCACCTAACAGAATGAGTTTAATCCATCTTCCTCAAAATGGGCATTCAAGTACTTGAAGAAAGCTATCATGTCCCCTTTAAGTCTTCTCTCTTCTAAGAGAAATGTTTCCATTTCCTTCAATCAACCTCATAGAGTAATCTAGATCTTTGCCATCCTGATTGTCTTCCTCTGGATGTTCTGACGCTTTTTTTTTTCATTGCTCCTAAAATGTGTTACCTAAAACTGAGCACAAAACTCTGGATACAGTGCAAATTGAGCAGAATTTGGAGAAACTATAACCTATCTAATTGTGGATGCTATTTCTCTCAATGTAATTTAAGATTAGATTAACTTGGGGACAGTTATGTGACTCAGTGGATAGAAAGCCAGGTCTGGAGATAGGAGGTCCTGGGTTCAAGGTACTTCCTGTCAGTGTGACCCTTGGTAAGTCACTTAAACTCCATTGCCTAACCCTTACCACTCTTCTGCCTTAGAACCAATACTTAGTACTGATTCTAAGACAAAGAGTGAAAGTTAAAAAAAAGATTAGATTAACTTTTTATATTGCCATTTCACACTATTTGCTCAGATTCTGTTTATAGTATACTAAAATCTCAGCTCTTTAAAAAAAAAGGCTAGGCTTCTCTCTCCCATTCAGTATTTGGAAGGTTAATTTTTTGAACCCAAGTGTTCTAAATTTCATCTTATTAGTCTTTTAAGATCTTTTTGGATCCTGATTTGTTATATAATATGTTAGCAATACCTCCTGATTTTATGGCATCTGTAGATTTGATAAACATATCACCTTTGCTTTTGTCCAAGTCATTAATTTTAAAAAATCCATCAAAACAGCACCAAAACTTGAGGCACTCTACTACATACCTATTTCCCAGGGGCCATTGAACCATTTATGATGCCTCTTGCGTCTGGCCACTCCACCAGTTCTGCTTCTCCTCAGCTGTACTCTTTTTTTTTTTTTTTAATTTTTAAACACTTAACTTCTGTGTATTAGTTCCTTGGTGGAAGAGTGGTAAGGGTAGGCAATGGGGATCAAGTGACTTGCCCAGGGTCACATAGCTGGGAAGTGTCTGAGGCCAGATTTGAACCTAGGACCTCCCGTCTCTAGGCCTGGCTCTCAATCCACTGAGCTACCCAGCTGTCCCCCATCCCCTCAGCTGTACTCTTATTTAACCCACATCTCTCCATTTTGTGCCCCAGAATTGCTAGAATCAAGGCAAATATGTTTATGGCAGCTCCCTGGTGCAACAGCCTAGTAATCCCATCGAAAAAAAGGAAATTAGGTTAGTCTTGTGATCTGTCCTTGGTGAAACCATAACAACGAAAATTGCTATTTGTGCAGTGCTCTAAGATTTATAACACTTACATACAACCTCTCTTTTGAGTCTCATTCATGACATCACTGATCAATACTTCCTTTTCTAGATACTCAATAACTGTTGCTTTAATACATTCTAGAATTTTGTTAGGAGTAGCAATCAAATTCAATTCCTTCTAATATGAATACTCTGTTTCTTTTTTCTTGAAAATTGGTATGATATCTGTTTCTCCCCAGTCTTGTAGCATCTTTCCCATTCTCCATAGTCTTTCTTGGATTATTGACCTTGGTTCAATAGTCTCATCCATCAATTCTTTCAGTACCTTGGGGTGTAGTGCCCGTGGGCCTGGTGACTTGAATCCACTAACAATTGCGAAGTGTTCACTACTCCTAGTAACAGGGCATATGGGTTATTCCAAGGGGACTAGCACTTCTGGTGTGAAGACTTGCCAAGCCCTTTTCAGGGCTGCTCGTTCACTTCTGAAGTTGTTGTGAGGGTTTATTTGGCAATTAGCTTAGTAATAGTGTTGGACCTAGCAGGAAGGGTTGGAGGATTCCAAGATGGAATGAAGGAGCAGGAAGTGAGCTTGTGCTCTGAGAGAGACTCCATTAGTGGTTGGAAATAACTGTTGCTAACCCTGGGAAATCTCAGAGTTAGGGAAAAACTGCATCCGGATTCCCTGGGATCCTGAGAGGTGGAGGCTTTCAGCAAGTGGACAAGACCTGCAGACCTGCTCCAAGTGGGGAAGTGGTTTGGGATCTGGTGGACAGCATTTCAAACTCACTCTCCCTACCTGGGTACCTTGGATCACCTGGTGGAGTTGGCTCTTGGCATCCAGTGACCATCCTTGGATTACCGTGAGACCCCAATTGCCTTTTAGCTGTTCTGACCAAACCTGGCTGGAACCAGGTTTGAAGGAGCCTTCCCTGTGACTTCAGTACTGCTCCTTTTGGCCCTACCTGGCTTAGGTCAATTAGGATAGAGTAGTTAAGTCCTTCCCTGGCCCCTGTGTTTTGCCCTTAGGTTTTCAAGTGTAGAATTCCCTTATTCCCATCCTTCATTATTATTTTCCCAATTAAAACTGTATAAACTTTTACCTTGCCTGCTGGTTCCATAGACCCTGGCCTAGGGTGAGCTGGGTGTCTGTTGGGCCAACTGCCATTCTTGTGTCTGATAAATCAGTGAACTCTGGTCTCCTTATCCTGGTTGGTCCTGTCTCTCCTTCAACCCAGTGTGTACCCACAAACCATTTAGGTTATATTTAACATCCCTGGTGCCCCACTTTTACAAAGTCCACCTTTCCACTCAATGCTCACCTGTGGTTCCAAGAAGCTGTAGCATACACAGTAGCCATATTCCAACAAACCTCTCTTGGCAAAGGGGCTAAACTATGTACATAATTCTATTATAGTTCCTTAAATACTTGTTGGGTCTGAGTGACTTTCCCACCTTAAGAGGTAAGTCCTCCCAAATGCAGAAGAAAACCTGTGATTTGTCACTTGTTTATATGGTATATGATTTGGGGTTTGGGTTTTAAAGGATTACCGTATTCCAAAAATGAACAATATAGAAATCGGTTTTGAGTGATGAAACACATGTAAACCCAGTGGAATTGCTTGTCAGCTCCAGGAGAGGGGAGGGAAGAAGGAAGGGAGACAACATGAATTGTATAGTTTGGAAATTCTTTGTGGAAATTTGTTATTGGAATAAAATAAAGATTTTTAAAAGTAAACCCTCTGGGTATCTCAGTGCCACCTCAAGATCATCATAATAATGTTTGGCTTCAATAGTCTCTCTTCCTAGTCTCTCACTAGACCAGACTAGGCTAGTCTAGGAGATGATCACGGTTTTGTGCTCGTTGTCTCTCTTTGTCTCTCCCTCTCATGGGAATCCAGTGATCTCCTTCCCCAGCCCGTTGTCTCTGCTCACCTCACTCAATGTGGACTGAGGTAAGGTCTCAGGAATCTTTAAAGAGGATAAATTTCTTCCCAAATCTCCAATCTGAACCATTGCCATTAAGTCATGTCAGCAATCCCCCCTTTTCAGTTTTTGATCAAACAATCAGAAGAGCATCAGAATCGAAAGGGTGATAGTCCAAGCGACAGTGTGGGTATGGCCACGTTTAGCTGGCTGCCAGAAGAGACAGAATAAGCTTTACTCCCCTAACTCTCCCTTCCCTTGCTGGGCAGAAAAGGGGACTGGGAAGAGATTGGCCAATGGTCCATTAAGGACAGAAAACGTCCACAACATCCCTTTAAGAAGCAAAGGGGGAGGGAGGGAGGAGCGAGAACTGCCACACTGGCTGTAGCATCCATCATCTCTCTCTGGCTGCAGTCTCATCAGTTGTCAGTAGGGAGGGGGTGGGATTATTTCTCACATCCAAAGCAGCCACCTGTAAGAGTCCTGATGACCAGGGCTCGTGATGGGGGCGGGGAGGAAGGCCTGCCAACCGAGGCTGCTCCTCTAGCACTCCAGGCTAGCTCTGTGATTCTGCACAGCTCAGCAGGATGGCTCTTCTCTGTTTCTATGGTAGCCTCCTTCTCCCAGGCTTCTCGATGCCAGGTTCCTAAGTCATTATAATGATGACCTCTGGGTAAAGAGGATGTGTCCTCTGTGACACTCTCGCTAGCTGGCAGACCAGGCATCCACTGACAGAAGAAAGCAAAAAACTTCTGAAAGGGCAAAAAAGAAGCAAACAGGGCAATTTCCTTACTAATGTATACAATTTAATACACACTTAGAATTACATGTAGGAGAACTTCCTGATTTCATATGCAATCCTCTTGTCTTTAAATACCAAAAGGTTCATATTTGTCAATGATTTAAAAAAAAGAAAAAAATTAAATTTTCCATTACTAAGATTTGAGCAAATTATGGTCTGGATCAGCAGGGAAAGTCATGATATCATGATATGATATCATGAGTCTCGGGAGCATTAAGATATCCTCACAGGGTATTTGTGATAAAAGCATTTTGTTACCGTTCAGGCTCTAGCTGTGATTATTCTTGTCTTTTCAACCCATTTGGTTTTTGCTTTCGGTGTGTTCTCGTTTAAGAGCCCCAGGCCTGCTGCTGCTTTTTTTTCTGTTTGGTGGCCACATGGTGTTTCGTAACACGGGCTACTCGTCTCCAAGGCCTGTTTTGCACACACACACCATGTGGTGGCTGAGTTTAGACACTCAGCTGCATGTTTAAATAGAAACCTCCCCGGCTGTATTTGAACACACGGCACAGCTCCCACTGGCTGTCTCTGGGCACCCACCTCCACTTCCCTCCTGTCAGAGCCACACATAGGGACACCCTGGGAATGGGACAGGCGGGTCTGTTCTGTACTATACAGTGCAGTGTATATTAGGATGCCTCAAAGGATCTGTTTTATTTTATCGATAGCTTTTACTTTCCCATATTTCCATATTTTATTTTTCCCAATTACACATAAAACCAATTTTTAATGTTAGTTTTTCCCAAACATTGAGATCCAAATTCTCTCTCTTGCTTCATTTTCCTCTCCCTGAGATGGTAAGCAATTTGATTTAGATTATATATGTGCTATCATGCAAAACACATGTCCATGTTGGTCATGTGGAAGAAATATAATGTATGTAAAGTAGTATGCTGCGATCTGCATTTGGATTGCCTCAGTTCGTTCTCTGAAGATGGATAACATTTTTTACCATAAGTCCTCTGGAGTTGCCTTTGATCATTGAATTATTGAGAATAGCGAAGTCATTCACAATTGATTATTGTACAATATTGATGCTACCGGATACAGGGTTTTCCTGGTTCTGCTCATTTCACTTTGCATCAGTTCGTGTTAGTCTCAAAGGATCTATTTTAAGTAGATACACTTAGTTGTTATTGTTGCTGTTTTTATAACCTTACCTTTTGTCTTAGAATTGATATTTAGTATTGTTTCCAAGGCAGAAGAGTGGCAAAGGCTAGGCAGTAGGGATTAAGTGATTTGCCCAGGGTCACCCAGCTAGGAAGTATCTTGAGGCCAGATTAAATACTTATTTTTTTCCCAAAGACTTTATTACATATTTTTTCCAGTTGCCTGCGGAGACAATTTTTGACATTCATTTTCTGACATTTTGTGATCCAGTTCTTTCCCACCCTCCCTCCCTTTGGTGTCAAGCAATATGATATAGATTAGCTATCATGCAATACATATTTCCATACTGGCCATGTTATGAAAGAAGACACATATCACACAAGAAAATATTCATGAAGGAAATAAAGCGAAAAATGGTATACTTAGATCTGCATTCATTTTATGGCAATAATGTTTTTTATCCTGATACCCTTGGAATGTTCTTTGGAGGATTGCTGATAGAAATTGTCCTTCACAACTGATCATTGTACAGTATTGATTTGACTGGGTACAATGTTCTCCTGGTTAGCAGATACATTTATGACTGGGACAGAACCTATCAGTTGTCTTCAGAGAGAAGGGAGATATGCATCATTGGCAGACCTCTCCAATCAAGTCAACCAAGTCAAGATTGGTCACTGCAGGGCAGCTGGGTGGCTCAGTGGATTGAGAGCCGGGCTCAGAGACTGGAAGTCCTGGGTTCAAATCTGGACTAAGACCCTTCCTAGCTGTGTGACCCTGGGCAAGTCACTTGATCCCCATTGCCCAGCCCTTACCACTCTTCTGCCTTGGAGCCAATACACAGTATTGACTCTGAGACAGAAGGTAAGGGTTTAAAAAACAAAAAATTGGTCACTGGCTGGTCACTGATCCACAGCATTCTGATGTCTCTCAGTGTTGTTTTCCTTTTCATTCTAGTCATTGAGCAAATTATTCTTGTCTTTTGATTCTCCTGACTTTGTTCTGTATCAGTTCCTACAAAGTCTTCCTAGGTTTTTCTGAATTCCTCCCATGTAGTTTCTTGTGGTGCAACAATATGTTATTCTGATATATGTTGGCAGAAGCAATAGATGTGCCATTAGTTTTTTTCCCCCTTTTTAAAACCTGAGCAGACTTGCTGGGCAGGAGGGGAAAAGAAGAGTTTATTCAGGAATGAATGATGTTTTAAAAAAAAGGAAAATATTCTGCTTGATGGACACTTATTTTTTCCCCAGGTTTTTGTTTTTGTCTTTTTAAACTCAACTTTTGTCTTAGAATCAATACCAAACATCTGTTTCAAGGCAGAAGAGCAATAAGGGCTAAGGCAATTGGAGTCAAGTGACTTGCCCAGTGTCAAACAGCAAGGAAGTGTCTGAAATAAAATTTGAATCCAGGAGCTTCCTATCTCTAGTCCTGACTCTCTATCTTCAGAGTCACCTAGCTGCTTTTACTTCCAGGTTCTTTTTAGAGGGATGATTTACTAGCACAAGGAGCAACACTTTCTGAAGTCAATCTGTCCCCAGGATTCCCAAGAACAGATTTGTATATGGCAGTGATGGCAAACCTTTTAGAGACCATGTGCTGTGCCTGGTCCAAGCACCCCAGACTGCATTCTGTGCCCCGCACTCCCCAGAGACCAAGTGCTGCATCCCCCCCCCCTTTTACCCCAGACAGGAGATGGAGAAATGGAGGGGAGTGGCTCAAGTGTTTTGCTCAGAGGAAGGAGTAATTGCTTTCATTGGGCTGCTGGGCAGAGGGGTAGAGAGGGGGAAGGCAGCTCTCCCCAAGTCCTTCTGCCTTTCTAGCAACTAACTCTTGTGCGTGTTCCCACAGAGAGGTTCCTGCATCCATTTTTGGCATGCGTGCCATAGGTTCACCATCATAGGTATATGGGGAAGAAACTTTACAGACCTGAATTCAGCAGTGTGCTGGAGCCAGCTTCTATTGGCTCTGGCTCTTAACAGATTGTTGAAAGGTAACTAGGTGACTCAGGGTCAGAGAACCAGGCCTAAAGATAGAAGGTCCTGGGTTCAAATCTGGCCTCAGACATTTTCTAGTTGTGTGACCCTGAGCAAGTCATTTAATCCTCATTGCCTAGCCCTTATCACTCTTCTGGCTAGAAACCAATACACAGTATTGACTCTAAGACAGAAGGTATGGTTAAAAAAAAAAGAGCCTGTTATTAAATTTTTAGTGTGAGCTTTTACACCCTGAAATAGGCAAACAGTATACATCAGGGTTGACTTATAGTTTTGTTAATTATTTAGATTTAAGAAAGTGATAGAGAAAACATTAATAATGTAGATTAAGCTTTAAAAAATCATGTTTACATTTTATTTTATTCTTTTGAGAGCCAGGTGAACATTTACCAGGAGACTTTTGTTTAGATTGGAATCCCAGTTCTAGAAGCCTTGAAACCTAAGTCCCCTGTGCTTTATTCTCTGCCACTCTTGGGATGGCAGTTCCTTCTTCACTAGAAGGACAGTTTCTACAGTTTCTCAACCCATTGCCAAATTTTTCTTGCTTTCTCATAAGTTATTTATAAAGAGAAATTACTAATGAGGAAAAATTGTTATGTTTTTATATATATATATATATTTAGTTATAGTTATTGCTGTTGGCTCTACCTGTCTCCAAAGCTCAGCCCCACCTCTCCCTCTGGAAGCTTTATCCGAGGAAGGCAACATGGGAGAGAGGCGGAATGCCTGGTACGTGTACCTTGGTTTTCATTGACATCAATTTTTGTTGGTTTTGGTTTTCCTTGATTTTTTCCGTGAAAAATTTGTCTCGGTTTTTTCTGGTTGCCTTGGATTTTTTTTTATTTTTATTTTTATTTTTTAAATCCTTACCTTCTGTCTTGGAGTCAATACTGTGTATCAGCTCCAAGGCAGATGAGAGGTAAGGGTAGGCAATGGGGTCAAGTGACTTGCCCAGGGTCACACAGCTGGGAAGTGTCTGAGGCCAGATTTGAACCTAGGACCTCCTGTCTCTAGGCGTGGCTCTCAATCCACTGAGCTATCCAGTTGCCCCCTTGCCTTGGATTTTATAGGCATTCCCATTTGACCTTGATGCTAATTTTGCAAAAACAAAGGGTGACCCACATGTTCTCCTGCTCAGTGGGAGCAATACATGTATTGAAAAGCAAATAAATCCATTTATCCATACAGATAACAAAAAAGAAAATCAGATAAAGCATTTGGAGGAGAATATATACCTGACTATACAAAGCGAATGAGCTCTCTCATTGGGAGTGAGGTATCTCATCTCAGTCAAATAGAAATTCCCCCATAATATCTCAGCTGAGAAGAGGGACATAATCAAGGTAACAACTCCTCTACATGTCAACTCTATTCAAAGTCTTTCCGGATAATGCCTTGATACCTGAGGTCCTTATGGAGGGGGATTCCCCTTCCAAATAATAACCTTTCCCTTACCTCCTTTCTGTCTTCCATATGCCAAGAAGAGTCTTCAGAAAGGTAAGTGACATGTTAAATGTTCATTTATTCTTTACATTAGTCTTTTATATTCATTTCTTATTGTTTTTAGTATTAAACACTATATTTATTCTCTATAAAATGTGTTTTTGGTATGTTTACAGCATCTAGAATGAATTAATTGGATTTACATTGATTTATTTGGAAATAATTGCCTTGGTTTTCCTTGGTTTTGATTTCACAATTGTTTTCTGATGAATTATCCAGGAAAACCCAAGTATCAGTGTATTTAAGTTCAACACCAAGCTGTATGACCTTGGGCAAGTCACTTTCTCTGGGCCTCAGAATCCTCAACTGTCAAATGGGGATAATAGTTCCTGAACTGCTACCTCCCAGCTGAGCTTCTGTGAAGCTCAAATTAGAGTTTGGGGAAAGTACTTTGTATATACATTTTTGTAAAGCAATTCAAGAGGGATTATTATCCTTACTGGGTGAATGGAAGTTGAGTTTGGTAAGAACCACTGAATTGCAGCAGCATGGTATAGTAGGTAAGGAGCACTGGATATGGTCTCAGAGGAGTTGGATTCAAATCCTGGATCTGCCAATTACTACTTGTGTAAGTGACCTTGAGCAAGTAATTCACTCATTTTCTTCAGGCCTCAGTTTCCTCCTCAGTATTAGACTAGTCAACCTATGGGCAGCTCTAGGGTGCACAGTGGATAAAGTGCTGGCTCTGGATCCAAGAAAACCTGAGTTCAAAACCAGCCTCACACTTATGTGACTTTGGACAAATCATTCACCCTGTGTGCCTCAGTTTTCTCATCTGTATAATGAGCTGGAGAAGGAAATAGCAAATCATTCTTCTATCTTTGCCAAGAAAACCCCAAAAGAGATCATGAAGAGTCAGAACAACTGAAAAATGACTATCATCAACAGTAGGCTTATAGAGCCCCTTCCAAGTCTAAAGTTATGATCAGTTGGGGCTGGGAAGATTGTATTTTTTCTTCCCTTCCTATCCCATTCTGAGTCTCCCTGGATAGTATGTGCATGTGCATACTTGCATGCTCCCACTTCTCAAATCCTGCAAATTGCTCCGAGTCTCAGAGCCTTCTGGACTTGTTAGTGAGGCACATAGGCTCCCGGTAGCCTGCGCAGGGTCCCCAGACCCCAGAGCATGAAAAGAGGAAGGAAGACAAGTGCCAGCAAGAATGGGAGGAGGGCAGGATCTGGCAGGGTGGATCGAGACCCTACGATGCTGGAAAATTCCTCCTGTAACCAGATGGATGGACTAGCACTCAATGGCGAAACGGAGCACTACTATTCCTCACGTAGCTGGTTTCAATGTGTGGATGCCCCCTTTGCCAAGGCAGGTTGCCAGTCCGCTGAAAATCAGTAGCTGGTTTGAGGTGGCCAGAAAAATCCACTGCCTGGTGTCCAGCCCTCTCTGATGGTGAGCACTTCTCAGTTTAGATGGGCTGGTCCATGAAAGAGAGACACAAAGTGCATTTCCTGTACTCTGTTCGCTCCCATTTGAAGCCACTTTATTCAGGTCAATAGAAGAATCTTCTAGAGCCTGTGTGCTCTTGGCATGGCCTGTGAGAACGCAAGATCTTCTTCACATCCCAACGAGTTGGACTTCTGCTTCGGGTAACCAAGATGGCGGAGTAAGGGAGTTCAAGCTTACCCGACTCCAACTCCAAACAACAACAAAAGAAAAAATTCCTCCAGACAAATTTTGGAGTGACGGAATCCACAGAAGACAGAGTGAAGCAGGATTTCAGCCGAGGAAAACGAAGAGGGGCAGCAGGAATGATGCCATCTTGCTGGGGTAGGAGGTGAAAGCAGTGGAATGAATTAGAAGCATGAGGATCAGCCCGGTGTAAGCACACTAGGGAAACCCTCAGCAGAAGGAACAGCCTTGACTCTTGCAACACCAGAGGGAACTGGCAGCTGAGGGGTGGCATCCAGCTAAATCCACTGCACATGGCATGGGTGGGCAGAGGGGACCCAGGGATAGTACTCCCTCTACCCCAGAAGTGGAGCTGAGCCCTAACCTATAGGCAAGATCAGGAAAAAAAATGAGTCAAAGACAAAGAAAAGGTCTGACCTTGGAAAGCAATTTCAGGAACAGGGAAGAGTAAAGTGAAAGCTCAGGAGAGCAAAGCAATGCCAAAATGGAAAAGTGGGAACCCTCAAAGGTAAATGTGAAAGGATGTCAGGTCCAAAATGAACTCCTGGAAGAGCTCCAAGAGGATCAGAAAGTACATAATAAGAGACTTAGAAGGAAAATTAGAAAAGAAAATGATAGAGCAAAAACTCAGTGAAGAAAAAAAACACATCACAATGAGACATCAGAGGACATTATTAAATTATGAAATATAATTGGGGGCTGAGTAAGGAGGGTACTATTTCATTTAGAGAGAAATCTGTCTCGTAAACTTTGGCTAGGGGATGGCTCAGTGGACTGAAATCCAAGCCTAGAGATGGGAGGTCCTGGGTTCAAATTTGACCTCAGACACTTCCCAGCTGTGTGACCCTGGGCAAGTCACTTAACCCCTATTGCCTAGTCCTTACTGCTCTTCTGCCTTAGAGCCAATACACAGTATTGATTCTAAGATGGAAGGTGAGGGTTTATTTAAAAACAAACAAACAAACAAATCTTGGCCACTCAAGAATCATAGACTCAGGGGCAACTAGGTAGCACAGTACATAGAACTCCAATTACCTCGCTCTTGCTGCTCTTCTATCTTAGAACTGATACTACAACAGAAGGTAAGAGTTTAAAATAAATCATACTTTTTGTCTTGGAAGGTATCTGAAAGCTCATCTAGTCCTTTTTTCCCCCCTGTTCAAGGTCCCTTTTGGCAGTCTAGTGAAGGCCTATGGAACCCTACTAGGAATAATGTTTTGAAATGAATAAAATAAAATGTTAGATTACAAAGAAACTGATTATGTTGGAATAAAAGGAATATTAGGAAGAAAAATCCCTCAAAGTTCACAGACTCCTTGATCTAAGGGCAGCTAGGTGGCTTGGTAGATAGAGAACCAGGCCTGGGTTCAGATATGGCCTCAGATACTGTCTAGCTGTGTATGGCCCTGTATTTTGCAGGGATTCCATGCTGCAATCTCTACATAACACTGTGTATGACCCTGGGTAAGTCACTTAACCCCAACTGCCGAGCTCTTTTCACTCTTCTGCCTTAGAACTGGTACTTGGGAATTATTCTAAGGGTCTAAAAAAAAAATCAAAAAAGGACCCTTGATCTTGTCTAAACCTCCACCAATTGAAGAATGTCTCCAGTATCCAGCTCCAACAACACGTCTCAGATTCTTGGTGGAGAAGCCGAACTACTTGAAAGAAGAGCGGACCAGCAAGAGCGCCCTTAGAGAACAGGACAAGCCAGGAGATGCCACTGAGAGCGATGATGAGCAGATATTTGCGATGTAGCTAAGGGAACTCGGGGGACACCTCAGCCTTTAGCTGAGTGTAGAGACCAAGCGAGATGCTTTCTACTCATTGCACCCCTATTATTACGTCAGCAAATGGCAGATAACCAGGGGAGTTAAGGGGATAACTATGGCTAGTAGACATAAGACTAACCTTGGGCTCTGGCCGTCAGTGGTTTCAGCAGGACAGAGCAGCCTGAGTCAGGTAATCCTTCTGTGAGAGGGGAAAGGACGCAGGGGACTGACCCAAAAGGCTGCAGAGAGCAGTGGAAGGAGCCCAGGACTTGGTGTCCCAAAGGCCCGAGTGTGACTCCTATCTCTAATGTTGGTCACGTCTCTGGGTGCGCCATATTACTTTTCTCTAAGTTTCCACATCTATAAAATGGGGCTAATAATGCTGTCTCATAGGATTTGTTGTGAGAGAAGGATTGAAATTAGGCTTGATTCATTAGTATATGCAATTCCCAGAGGAGGAAATCCTCTCTACCAATGGAGGATGGGACCCTCTTGGCAACTTACAGTCTTAGAAAGTTGCCTAGAGATTGAGAGGTTGAGTCATTTGCCCAGGGTCTTGTGGTTTGCCCTTCCTTTGGTAGAGGACCAATGATGTCGCCGGTGATGTCTTGACTAGATTGTGAAATGGATTTGAGTGAGGCAGAGTTGCACAAAGTTATCAGCCTCATTCTCTCTTTTTTTCCACTTTCGGTTCCTTTAATTTTTTTTCAATTCCACATAGAAACAATTTTTCTAACAATTGCTTTCTGATCTTTTGCAATCCAAATTTCCTCCCTTTCCCCTTCCCTCCTCCTCAGAATTGTAAACAATTCTAGTGTAATCACACAACACAAATTTCCAGAGTTTTTTCTCGCATGTGCATTATATGTCTTCTTTCATGACCCTTACTTGGGAAGAGCAAGGAATGGTATGGTTTGACCTGTGTCTGTATTGTCTATTCCTTCTATGGCTGTGGATAACACTTTTCCTCATGAGTCCCTGGGGTTGTCTTGGATCCTTATATTGCTGATAATAGTTTATTCTCTCACAGTTGATCATTGTACAACATTTCTGTTATTGTATTCAATGTTCTCCGGGTTCTGCTCACTTCACTCTGCATTAGTTCATATAAGGCTCTCCAGGATTTTCTGAACTCATTCTATTCATCATTTCTTATGGTATGATAATATTCCATTACAACCACATAGCACAACTTATTTAGCCATTCTCCAGTTGATAGACATCCCCTCAGTTTTCAACTTTTTGCCACCATCTATAGAGCTGCTTTAAATATTTTTGTACACGTAGGTCCTGTTGTAGATAAATTAATGAGTAAGGTGTAGATAGTTAAGATTAGGTATTATTAGGAGGCTTATCAAGCAAGGCTGGAGAATTCTAATTGGAATGGGGAAGCAGGAAGTGGCTCTTGCTCCTGAGATGGACTCCATGTTGGCTGAATGTATGTTGAAACTGGTTAACTGACCTCAGGGAAAGTGAAGATTGTGTCCTGGAGGAAGAATCATCTTCCTGTGGGAAGTTAGGTTGAGAATATCAAACCTGACCTGGGCTGCTGATCATCTCAGGCTGGTTTAACTCCCTAACCTTACCCATCTCCGGATTACTAGCTGAGGACCTGGGAGAGCCATGTCACTGCTGGATTTGGACAGGACTCAGCAGTGAGGATCCCACTTCCCTTCCTGCTAGCCCAGCTGTGCCCTGATAGCCTATAGTGTATATTAAGTTCCTTCCTTGACCCAGAAACTTGCCCATAGTTTGTTAGAACAGAAACCCTTTTTCCCTTCCTTCAAACTAAATTTTATCTAATTAAACCTGGTGTACTTAAGCTCCTTGCTGTCACTCAATCCCTGTGTAGTTAATAGGTTCACTGGCTGATCTATCTGTGTGGCGGTTGGATACTAACTGTCACTCCCTCCAACTGCCAAACCTATTCTTGATGTGTATGTAGGTTATTCCCAGGCTATCACCCTGTCCAGTCAGTCCTCCTTCTCCCCTTTCTCTAAAACCCAAGGCTTATTATTTACCCACAAGTGTTTCCTCATTAGAGTCCCTTTCCTTCATCTCTGATCTCTTTAGGATACAGACCTAGTAGTGGCATTACTGGGTCAAAGGGTATGCACAGTTTTATGGCCCTCAATCCACTGAGTCACCCAGCTATCCCCTGAATTCAGATCTTCTTGTCTCTAGGCCAAATGCTCTATCCACCGCTCCACCTAACTCTCCTCCTTCCGGATTTGAGGGCAGGGAGTGGAGTAAGAACTTAATTAAACTATGAAGTGCCCATTTGTGTCCTCTTCTGTTCCCTTTCTAGCTTAGACTGTGCTTGGTTTCAACAGACAGGAACAAGCTAATTCAGTGAAAACCTGGTCTGCACATCTATGAGAGCAATCTGAGACTCTGCATTATCTCCTGAGAGGCATATTTCTAAGCACAAGACGTTATAATAAATGCTAAAGGTAAGGCAGCCTGAGAGGGTAATGAACTCAGATCTGCCACTTATTGGCTGTATTGCCTTGGGCAAGTCTTTTAATTTTTCAATGCCTAAAACAGTTTGTGGCACAGAGAAGGCACTTAATAAACGTTTTTTGATCGATTCTCTGACCCTGTCCTAATATGAATAAATCACCATTAATTAAAGGTTATGTGCTAGGATAAAAAAAAAAGGCAAAAAGAGCCCTGCCCTCAAAGGGCTTGCATCCTAAGAAGGGGAGGAGACAACATATATAGTTCCATATAAAGGAAATAAAGAACGAATGGAAAGTCATCTGAAAGAGGAAGATTCTGGCAGCTGGAAGGATATGGAAAAGTCTCCTGCAGAAGGTGGCCTTGATCTGAGCCTTGAAAGACACCAAGGATTCCAAAAGGATAGGGGATAGGGGAGCATTGCCTGCTTCCTGGGGTTGTGGGAAGGAAAAGTGCCCCATAAACTGGAAAATGTTATTATTATTCTGGGGGAGGAAGGGAAGAGCTCAGCCTAGATTCGGGCAATCGGGGAACTTACCTAGAGAAGGTGGGATTTCTGTCAAACCTCAAAGATTTGGTATGATTCCCAAAGATTCAGGGAAAATGGGAGAGGGTGGAAGTGAGGGGTGTGAACAGTAGAAGAGATAGTAGGGAGGCAGGGAAGAACATGAAAGGAATGGAGAGATTACTTTGTCTGGAGCAGGGGCTTTGTCTTGGGTAGCCAAATAAGAGGATGGAAAAGAAGAGTGGGGCCAGTTTTTGAAGGACCTTGAATGTCAGCTTCAGGAATCTGAACTTCAGCTTGATGGTGATAGGGAGCTGGGGCAGCTCTGTGGCTCAGTAGATAGTGACCAGACCTGGAGTCAAGAAGACCTGAGTTTGAATCCAGCCTCAGCCATTTAGTAGCTATGTGACTCTGGGTAAGTCACTTAACCCTGTTTACCTCTGTTTCCTCTTGTGTAAAATGAGTTGGAGAAAGAAATGACAAACCACTCCAATATCTTTGCCAAAAAAAACTCTAAATGGGGTCACAAAGAATCAGACATGACTGAAATGACTCAACAACAAGAAAAGGGAACCATTGAAAGTTCTTGAATAGAACCCTTCTTTGCTGCGTGGAATAGTAATATTAACTCAAGTTCCTATAGAACCTCACTCTTTATAACTAGTGCGAGTAGGTTACCAAGCCATCAAAGGAGGAACTAAAATGGGAGAGGCAATGTGCCCATTCACACAAGCTAGTAAGGGTGGACTGGAACTCAAACTCAAGTGTTCTGCTTGAAGCCCAGCGCCCCTTGTGTCCCTTTCCATTGCTTCTCATTTGGAAGGGTCAAGGCAAAATGGGGGCTTTTCCTGAAATTGTGATTGGAACAGGACTCGCCTGGATCCCAAAAGGTGGTTCTTCCTTCTTCCCTCTCAGGCCCGGGTTCGCTCCCCAGAGGTGGGGCAGGGCCCAGGCTGGAGCTGCTTTCTAGACAGTATTTGTGGAGGAAGTCAGGGAGATTGGCTTCAGAAAGGCAAGATTATGGAGCTGATGACATCCAACATAATCTCTCTCTAACAACAATCAGCAGAGATTGGAGGGGGTAGGGTGGGAGGAGGGTGAGCGGCAAAATAACACTGAATCAGGGTTATTGGATTGTGCCTCAGAAATGAACCAAAACAAAAAATCTTACTGTGAAATAAAATCTGAGCAGCTGTTTCCACAGCTCCCTGAGCTTGGCCCATTCTGGTCCCCTGTCCCTAGAACTTCCTCATAATGGAATGGGCTGTCTTGGCAGATAAGAACCTCCCCTCTGATCTCTGTTGTCTCTTCCACTGGTTCTCAAACTTAAAAATTATTGGCGACCCTCCACTGGTCTGAGTTAAGGCTATCAATATTTACAATATTAGAAATTCAAATGTATTGGTGTCATTATTATAAAAATTGTTTTGAGCATGTGGACCCTCTGAAAGGGTTTCAGGGATCCACTAGGGGACCTTGGACCCCTTTTTGAGAACTCTGGTCTATTCTTTCCTGATAACACTTGGACAGACTAACCTGGTCAGTAAGCCAGTGGCTAGATGATCATTTGTTGGAGATGCTGATGCAGCATCTCCATAAAAAGGTAGCATAGTATAGTAGATAAATGGAGACCCCCCCTACTTCCATCTCTGATTTTTTTTAAACCCTCACCTTAGAACCAATACTGTTCTAAGGCAGAAGAGTGGTAAGGGCTAGGCAATGGGGGTTAAGTGACTTACCCAAGGTCACCAGCTAGGAAGTGTCTTAAACCGGATTTGAACCCAGGACCTCCCCTTTCTAGGCCTGGCTCTCAATCTACTGAGCTACCCAGTTGCTCCCTTCCATCTCTGATCTTATGTATAGTGAGGAGGGGATCAGACCTTATAAAGAGATTTCCATAGACCTTGGAGAGAAATGAGTTCACAAAAAGATAGCATGACCGGGCAAGATGAGGGTCCTGCAAGGGTAGGGGTACCAGATGTCTTGGTCCGTATTACCTCTCTCTTTTTTTTTAAACCCTTACCTTCTGCCCTAGAGTAAATACTAAATATCAGTTCTAAGGCAGAAGAGAGGTAAGGGCTAGGCAATTGGGATTAAGTGACTTGCCCAAGGTCACACAGCTAAGAAGTGTCTGAGGCCAGAACCAGGACCTTCCATCCCCAGGCCTGACTTTCTATCCACTGAGCCATCTAGCTGCCCTTTCTCCCCCTTTTCTGATTTCATATAGTAGCTGTCTGAACTGTAGCAGAAAGGGCCAGGGTTGGATGTCAGAAAGAACTTCCTCTTGGGATATAATAATAGCCTCATGTCCTACACCTCTGAATAAAATCTTCACAACTAGCAGAGAACACATCTGAGTATTCCCATTTTACAAGGTAGGAAACTGAGGCCCAGCAACATGAAGTTTCCTGTCCAAGTTCCACAGCTGGTAAGAGCCTATATTCAAACTCACTTCTGCTCGTCCAAGTCCAGCCTTTCCCCCACTATCCTACCGCTTTCTTCCCAAGTAGACTAGCCACCAAGGTTGTGCATCTCTCCTGCTGGTGAGGTTGAAGGAAATGCTGAGTTATTTGTGGTCCTTTCAGTGACGGTTGGAAAGCAGACCTTCATGGAGGCAGGGGGATGGATTGGTCGACTTAAAAACAAAACCCTTACCTTCCTTCTTGGAATCAATACTGTGTATTGGTTCCAAGGAAGATGAGCATTAAGGGATAGGCAATGGGGGTTAAGTGACTTGCCCAGGGTCACACAGTGTCTGAGGCCAAATTTGAACCCAGGACTTCCCATCTCCAGGCCTGGCTCTCAATCCATTGAGCCACCTTGCTGCCCTTGACTGGTTGCCTTTTGGAAGGCATGGAATGACGTCCTCCTAGAAACTCTGAGTCTTTTGTTTTGGGTCCCGGGTGACTCTTCCACTCTCCATCTCTGTACAGCTCCTACCTACCTGACTCCCAAATCCTCTTAGGATCAGCACCCACTGTGGGGTGGGAAATGGGGATTCAGGGGATGAACTGCCAGAACACTGTCTCTCAGGCAAGCCCGGCAGATTGCAGGGTTTCAGCATTATCCCTGCCACCTGGCTTTATAGATTAAGGAATTACAAACTCTGACGGGGGGGTGGCGGTTACAATATAAATGATCGGGGGCCATCTGTTAATCTGGCAGTGGCCACCGCTCTGGTCCAGCCATTTAGAGTCCAGTCAGAAAAAAAATGAATTTCTAGTGGCTCAAACAGAAGCTACTGGTTTCTGTGCATCCTCTTTACTCCTAAAATCATTCGCTCCACATGTTTTTCTTGAGCTCCTGCTAACGGTTATCACTGTTAGGGAGGAAAATAAGTGAGACGTGGTCCTTGACTTTATCTTAGTCTCACTTTAGCAAGGGAACTCAAACATATTCTAGACAGCCATAGGGTAAGGCAGAAGAAGTACTTTAAGACGGGCAGCTAGGCAGCACCATGGATAGAGTGCTAGATCTGGAGTCAGGAGATCCTGGGTTCAAAACTGACCTCAGACACTTCTTAATTGTGTGACCCTGGGTAAGTCATTTAATCTCATTTGCCTAGCCCTTGCCCTTCTGCCTTAGAAAGTAAGAGTTTAAAGAAAAAGGACTCTAAGAAAGGAACAATCAGCCTCGATTCCTCACTGGTCCTCACCCCACATACTAAACAATTGCCAGCGATTGCCAAATCTTGCTGATTCTACCTTCATAATCTCTGGCACACTCATCCCATCTTTCCACAGCCATGAGTCACTCTGGTTCAGACTTTTACTGTTGCAAACAGCCTTCTAATTGCTCTCTCTGCCTTATTCCTTTCTTCAATCCATCCTTCACAGAGCTGCTCAAGTTATATCCCCCATAGCATGGTCAAATCATGGCACTCCTCTAGTGGCTCAATAACAGTGGCTCCCTGTTCCCTGGAAGATCAAAAAAACTCCTATTTGGCATTTCAAGACCTTCTCCAGTGGTTCCAGACTACCTTTAATTCACTTTAGAGTCTAGCCAAATTGGCCTTCTTGCTATTCCTCACACACTGCATTTCATCTTTATGTACCTTTGCACAAGCTGTGCCCCTGCCAGTCATGCCCTCCCTATTGGCTTCTACCTCTTAGAAATCCTAGTTTCCTTCCAAGTTCAGCTCGTATTCCTCCTCTTTCATAAAGCCTTTCCTAATCCCCCTTTAGTTTAGAGTCTCTCCACCAAAATGTACTTGGAACCCATTTTATCTAGCCTTTATAAATATTTCTACATATTGTATTGTCCCTTCTAAGAGAATGGAATTTCTTTCAGGGCAGGGAACAGTTCCTTTTTGTCTTTGTGCCTCCTCCTCGGCACAGTACTCAGACTATTTTGAGCATTCAGCATCTGGAGATTGATTGATAAGCATGGAGCGCCTTTCTCTCTTAATGGGTTCCTCTCATCTTCCCAACAATGTTGTTGGGGCAGAGCAGAGATTGGCCAACTGGTGGAGATTTTCAGGGTCATCAACAACCCTTTACCACCCCCCAGCCCGAGCAGAGATGCATACTATGACCATCTTTCTTGTTACAAAGAACATGGATCCTTCCTTAAGCTCTAACAAGATAGAGAAGCCGTGGGGCGCACCGGGAAAAGCTCCATCAACTCTACCATTCCTCCCAGTTATGCTCTCCAGAAAGCAACTGCTCCTGTCTACCTCCCCCCAAATTTTGTCATGAAGAGTCAATGGGATCAGAAGTGCTCCAGAGTAACAGCAGACGCCACGTATATGGGGCTTTGCAAGCATTTTCTCATACAATCGGATGTGAGGGAGTGTTATTTTGTGACTGGTTTTCACTTGAAAATATGGTGTGATCTCAGGAAGATCCTCCTGTTAGCCCTCCAAATCCCATTGCCATCTGCTTGCTGATAGCTGGAATTCCTTTCTTAAGGGCCAAGGAGAACTCGGTTTAGAAGGAAGATTCCCTTCCGACCCCACTCCCGTCCCTTCCTCTCTTGGCAGACGTGGGGGTGGGAATTTCCTCCCTTCCGTGTTCTGTGCCTTCAGGATCTCGAGAAAGGCAGGAAAAGGGACAAGTCTTTGATCTCGTAGACCAGGACAAAAGGGTGGCTTCTTCCACGAGAGAGGGTCCAAGCCAATTAGTTTCTCTTAGTGAAAGCCTCAGTCCGTTACAGATACTCAGTCATTGGTCATTATTTCTTCTAACAAGGTGCCACCAATGGGTATATCCATAACCTTCATAGAGAGATATTTTCAAAAGTCTAGAACAAACTTTACCAGTGGGCAAACTCATTGGACCGATTGAGGCAGGGGGGATGCTTCTAATCATCCCCCTACATAAAAATACCTGGCAATATTATTAAAGATCAGGCCTCTTGTTTTATAAACGAGGCCCAGGAGGGAAGAAGTGATTGTTCTGGATCATTGTTGTTCAGTCCCATCCAACTCTTTATGATCCCATTTGGAATTTTTTTTCCTTTTTCCTTAATTTATTTTTTTAATCACATGTAGAAACAATTTTTGACAATTGTTTTCTGATGTTTCATGATGCAGATTCTCTTCTTCTCTTCCTTCCTACTCCCTCCCCTCCCTGAAGCTGTAAGCAGTCTGATATAGTTTATATCAGTGCTTTCATGCAATATACATTTCCATATTCTTGAGGTTTTCTTGGTAAAGATAATAGAGTGGTTTGCCATTTCCTTCTCCAACTTATTTTACAGATAAGGAAACTGAGGCAAACAGGGTTAAGTGACTTGCCCAAGGTCACGTAGCTAGTAAACATCTGAGGTTAGATTTGAACTCAGGAAGATGAATCTTCTTCCTTCCATACCTGGCACTCCATCCACTGTGCCATCTAGCTGTCCCTTGTCCTGGGTTATACATTGCCTACAAATGGCAGAATCAGGACTCAGGATTCCCAACTCCAAGTCTAGTATATTCTCTCCCTTCTAATATGCTGCTTCCAGACAAGCTTAGCAAAGGAAGGAATCAGTCGACGGGGAGAAGGAATACCTTCCTAGAAGGAGAAATCAAGATCCTGTGACCCATGCCTAGCAAAATTAACAAAGTCTGGAAGCTGGTCTTGTGACGCATTTGGAACATGCAGATCCCATCACAATTCAAATTCCATTATGGGCTCATAGTTGAGCAAACAATCTCTTTGATCCTATAAATTTGTCTCCTATTGATTAATTCAAACCCAGTGGTTCGAGTCTGCCTGTTCATTGGTACTCTGGCTGTGGATCAGATGTCACGAAGTCATTGTAGTATAAGGGACCCTTCTGAACTCTTCCAAAAACGCCTCCCTGCACTTACCCTACCCCGAAACGAGCTCTCCCTTTCCCAACTTCTTTGGCACTTGGACAGGTTAGCTAGGTGATACAGCGCAGAGAGCACCAGGCTTAAAACCGGGAAGACTCATCTTCTTGAGTTCAAATCTGACTTCAGACATAACTAGCTATGGGACCCTAGACAAGTCACTCAACTCTATTTGCCTCAGTTTCCTCACCTGTAAAATGAGCTGGAGAAGGAAATGGCAAACCACTCCAGTATCTTTGCCAAGAAACCCCCAAATAGACTTACAGTCAGAAATGACTTAAAGTAGCCCTTCAGCATATTTGTAAATCTGCAAAGCCAGTGTTCAACACACTCAGGATCAGTGCTTTTGTGAATATCTCCCTCCTCTCCCCCCTTTTAAAAATAAATAATTTAATTTTAAAAAAAATAAATCTTTACCTTCTGTCTTACCATCAGTATTACAACTTATAACTAAGTATCAGTTCGAAGGCAGAAGAGTGGGAAGGGCTGGGCCACTGGGATTATGTGACTTGTCTGGGGTCACAGATAGAAAGTATCCGAACATAAATTTGAACCCAGGACCTCTGGTCTTTCGACCTGGCTCTCTATCCACTGAGCCACCTAGCTGCCCCTCTCCATCTCCTTTTAATGGGGACGATGCATCCTGGCTTCCCAGATATTTAATTTGGTGTTGCTACGCTATCATGCGCTTCCTGGCAGTGCTAGCTGTGGTCTATTTTAACTGTTCGGTGCTGTGTCTCTTGGCTGGGGTTGGCTTTATTAATAAGAATATAATCACTTAAAATGGCAACAGCTTAGCATTTGTGCATGAATCATTATTTGGCTGGTGGCACCCAGAGTTCCCAAGGCTTGGGGCTGGGGCCGGGGGGTGGGGGGAGTCCTTGCTGAATTTGCTTCAGGAGCAAATTCACTTCCCTTAAGACGGTGGTTCTACAGGAACTATGACCCACCTCCAGAACTTAGTCAGTCGAACCTGGTCCTTAAGGTCTCTGTAAAGAACAACTCTGGGGGCAGCTAAGTAGCACAAAGGATGGAGTGCCAGGCTTGTGTGACCTTGGGCAAGTCACTTAACCCCAGCTGCCTACCCCTTGCCACTCTTCTGCCTTAGAATTGTTCCAAATATTGATTCTAAGGCAGAAGATAAGAGTTTAAATTTAATTTTTTTTTTAAAGAAAGAAATAACTCTGGGTAGACTTGTTGGGATGAATCCTGATGGGCTAACTCGGATGAAACTTTGAGGATGCCAGCTTGGCAATGACTTCTGCTCTTCTTTTTATTCTTCGGGTTTAGCACAGAACCTGCACACAGTAGATGCTCGACAGATGCTTATTGACTGACTTTGGATGCAACCTTTAAACAGAAACTTTAAACAAAGCCAGAGTCCCCTTCTGAGTGCATCTTGAGATTTGTTCCATGCAACTGTTTAATACTCAGGGGAAAGACCAAATGGGGCATTACAGGAGCCCTTTTCTCTATCTTCGTGGAACTGTGACGTCAGGAAGCCGAGGGATAGAAGAGCCTTGAAGGCAAAGTCATTTTGTTTTAGTGGAGGTGTCCTCATCCATGCTGGGAAAAGATCAGAGGTCTAGAGCGGGACTTCTGAGGATGTCTGGTCCATTTTATAGCTGAGGAAGCTTAAGTGACTTGCCAGAGGTTACCCAGATAGTATTAAATGTAGGACTTGAACCCAGTTCCTCTGACTCCTTTCCACCTTATCATGCTGCCTCTCCAGCTTTCGAGAGAGGGAGTCTCTCTAAGTCAAAGGACAGCCCCATTTGCCTCAGACTTCAAACCAATTTCAGCTCAGTTCTATTTAATTCATTTCCATTTTCCATTGGTATTTAATAATTGCTTATGTTGTTGTACCCATCTCTGCCTGGGGACCCAGAGTAGATAATGATAATAGCTAGTACTTAGAGTTTTTTTTAACATATAGATTTACTTTTAATAATCATTTTCTGACATTTTGCAATCCACGTTTTCTCCCACCCGCACATCCCTCTCTCCTCCCCAAGGCAGCTGATACGAAATTGCATGTTCATCAAGTTGTGAAAGATGATACATACTGCTTACACTAGAGAAAAATTCGTGGAGGAAATAAAGAGAAAAATGGTGTGTGTCCGTCTGCGTTCAGACTCCATCCCTTCCTTCTCTGGCAGCGGGTAGCCTTTTTCGTCTTGAGTCCCTTGGCATTGTCCTGGATCCTTGCATCGCTGATTATTCATTCAGTCGATCATCATGTATTATTGTTGTTATTGCATACAGCATTCTCCTGGTTCTGCTCACTTCAATTTGCATCCCTTCATGTAAGTCTTCCCAGATTCTTTTGTGATCAGCTTGTCCATCGTTTCTTGTTGGGCACAGTTATATGCCATTACCACCATATACCACAATTTATTCGGCCATTCCCCAATGGATGAACATCCATCCCCTCAGTTTCAGTTCTTTGGCACCACAAAAAAAGCTGCTATATTTTTGAACAAGGAGGTCCTTTCCCCTATCTTTGATCTCTTTGGGCTATAGACCCAAGTAGTGCTTATGTAGTTTTAAGGTTTGCAAAGTGCTTTACATAAGTTATGGCATTTGATCCTCACAGCAACCCTGCAAGGTGCTATTATTATCATTCCCATTTTTTTTAAACCCTTACCTTCCGTCTTGGAATCAATACTGTATTAATTCTAAGGCAGAAGAGCAGTAAGGGCTAGGGAATGGGGGTTAAGTGACTTGCCTAGGGACATACACCTAAGAAATGTCTGAGGCCAGACTTGAATCCAGGACCTCCTGTCTCTAGGCCTGGCTCTCAATCCCCTGAGCCACCCGGCTGCCCCCTATCATTCCCATTTTGCAGAGAGGAAACTGAGGTCTCAAGAGTTAAAGGGAACTGTCTAGGATCACACTGCTGCTAAGTGTCTGAGACAGGATTTGCACTTGATTATCTCTACTCTCAATAACCCTCTGCTCTGCCACCTACATGTTATGACCCCTTCCTTTTAAGAAGCTCATTGTCTGGTTTCAGAAATAAGACTTTATAATCACTTGGAACCTTGGACCAGTCGTAACAGGCAGCCTATACCAAGTATAGTATTGTAGATTCTTGCTCCAGTATAGGGGTTAGCTCAATGATTCCTCAGGTCTCTTCCAGCTCAGAACTTCCTCCGAGAAAATGCCCTGAGGCCACCCTTGGGTATCCAGATGAGGACAACACTGCTGTATTTGTGTGCCTCTAAGTTTGGTTATGAAACCCAGGCCCAAGGGGGAGGATGTACTTTGGGATTCTTGGGCACCAAAAGCAGCCAAGACAAAGTGGCCATTGTGGATTTTAATAACATTTATAAAGCACCCCCTGTGCTAGTGTGTGTATGTGTGTGTGTGGGGAAGTAACATTTGTCTCTGGAAGGAATTACATATCTACTTTAGGGGGCAAATATCCCAAAGGTCAACAAATAGAGGAGAGAAAGTTGGCCAGAACTGGGCTCTGAGAACTTGGGACAAAGCTGGGTAGAGGGTGCTTCTATAAGTGGACCATAGTATGAAATTAGTCAGAGGGGGGTGAGATGGACTCATCTAAAGTCAAAGGGGTTGAGATGGACTCACCTTAACCCAGAGGGGTGAGATGGACTCGTAGAGGGGGTTAGATGGACTCATCTAAAGCCAGAGGAGATGAGATGGACTTGTCTAAAGTCAAAGGGGGTGAGATGGACTCCTAGAGGACATTAGATGGACTCACCTAAGGAGGGGTGAGTTGAACTCATCTAAAGTCAAAGGGGTTAAAATGGACTCACCCAAAGCCAGGAGGGTTGAGATGGACTCATGGACAGGATTAGATGGACTCATCTAAAGCCAGAGGAGATGAGATGGACTTGTCTAAAGTCAAAGGGGGTGAGATGGACTCCTAGAGGACATTAGATGGACTCACCTAAGGAGGGGTGAGTTGAACTCATCTAAAGTCAAAGGGGTTAAAATGGACTCACCCAAAGCCAGGAGGGTTGAGATGGACTCATGGACAGGATTAGATGGACTCATCTAAAGCCAGAGGAGATGAGATGGACTTGTCTAAAGTCAAAGGGGGTGAGATGGACTCCTAGAGGACATTAGATGGACTCACCTAAGGAGGGGTGAGTTGAACTCATCTAAAGTCAAAGGGGTTAAAATGGACTCACCCAAAGCCAGGAGGGTTGAGATAGACTCATGGACAGGATTAGATGGACTCATCTAAAGCCATAGGGGAGGAGATGGATTTGTCTAAAATCAAAGGGGGTTAGATAGACTATCTAAAGCCATAGGGAGTGTGATGGACTCACCTAAAGCTAGATGGGGTGAGATGGACTCATCTAAAGCCAGAGGGGATGAGATGGATTCACCTAAATTTGAGGATGGGGGGGGAGTTAGATGGACTCACCTAAAGTCAAAAGGGGGTGAGATGGATTCACCTATCCAAGGCAGGAATTCCCTGGACAACAGTGGGAGAACAACTCTTCAGTAACTATGGTTTTCAGGAGAGCAACTTCTTGTTGTCTGTTGTTAAGCTGAAATGAACCTGTGTGGAGACAATCTTTAAGATAATGGTTTGTTGGAAAGAGGAAAATAGGAGCTTTCAAAATATATGCCTGCGTAAAGGCAATCTTTGTGGGACTACAAATTCAGTTCCCTTTATACAGTTTTAAAAGGACTAAATATTTATACTATCCTAAAAAATAGCTAACCATTACATTATGTCTCCTGTTCTAAAAATATCTAGCCAATAGTTTATTTTTTGGTAATTTCTGTTCTTAGCCAACAGGACGTGAGTGGGAGCTCATTTTTCCTGAGAGTTCAGCACTTTGCTTTTTGGTACTTATATAGCATCGAGAATAGAGGGAATGGTGGTTGGCTCCACATGTGGTGAGGACAGTTACCCTTGAGTGGGGCTTGAAGGGAGACAAAATCAACAGTTCCAGCCTCTTCTCCCTTCACTCTTTTCCAAAGTATTAGACTTTCAGGAGGGGGAGTAGGAAGTTGGGGCCCAGCTCACCACTCTACTTTCTTCAGAGAGAGGGGGCGAGGGTTCCCTGAAATATTATTCTATTTGGCCCCTTAAGTATTATTATTCTATTTACTCCCTTAAATATTAGCTTAGGGAATATGATTAAGTTCCATCCAATTTTTGATCACTTGGTCATATCAGGGGGGAAGGGGCATGCCAAGTTCTACATCCAAGGTTTGATCTTTTCTCCACCTTGTTCTTGCTCCACAATAGATAATAGCAAAGAAACTCATTTATCCATACCATAGCCAAGCAGAGATCAAAGAAGTATATGTAGGACAGTGTATAGTAGATAAGACAAAAATGAAGGTGCTCCACCATTGGGAGAGAAATAACTTAGCTCAACCAAGAGAGAATATCCTTGATTTTACCCAGAAGGGAACTCCTCTAAGTCTCTAGAGTAGCAAGCTGGGAATAGGGAGGGACACGATGGGGAACGCCGGCTCCTCTTGCGCCTTGACAGTCTTTTGCTTTGGCAACCTGAAATGAAATTGGCCTCTTCTAACTTCCACACTCAAAGAAGGCTCTTGCTTGGAGAGTCCTGAAGGGGCACGCCTATACCCAGAAAGGAACAGGACAGGGACTTCATTTCCACTAATGAGAGAGTTCCATACCAATGGACTCTGGGACAGGGCTTACACAACCCCTTTTATACAACCCTTTTTATTTTTCCTGAAGTTTCCAAAATATTTTTGACAGTCTTTTAGTTATAACTCTTGAGATTCCTTAAACCATTAAGGTATGTCTTTAATGGTCATTTTCCATTTCCAGTTTGGCTTATCCAAAGTCCTATGCCAAGGATCTTCGATGATGTTACAGACTTAATCACGAGGTGCAAGTTTCGAGGATGCTATAGTCTGGATTCTGGCTTGCTGGTCAGGCAAGTACAGAATTTAGCTCCTTTGTTTCCCAAAGTGGAAGAAGAACAAAAAGAATTTGCAACTCAACTTCCAGAATGGCTTAGGACAAAAACATCCCCACAGGACCTCTGGAAAAGTGGGAATGAATTCTTTCTGTGTTCAATGTAGATTTTAAGATTTTTTTTAAGATTTATGTAGATTTTAAGATTTAGGAGAGAAACTCTAGGGAGTTGCTTATGGCAAAGAGATTAAGTGACTTATTTAGAGGCGCATGACTAGCCAAGGTAAAAGGCTGGATTTGGATAATCAGATCATAGATTTAGGGCTGGAAGGGGCCTTAGAGGCTATCATGGCCAACTTCTTCATGGCCCAAAAAAGCTAGGTTACTTACCCAAGGTCCCACAGCTAATAAGTGTTAGACTCAGAATTTGAACTCTGTACTTCCTGACCACAAATTAAACATGTATCTATGGTACCCCCTAATGTAGGACTTCCTAGTTCTAAGTCTCTTGTTATCCACTAGACTAGGTTGCCTTTAGGAACTCCTTTATACCAAAACAAATTCCACCCCCAATAGGAAACAATAATTAAAGGCAGCTAGGAATCTGTATAGTGCAGTGTAAGTATATTTTTGTCTGTTACAAAAACAGATACTTTTATAAGTGGAATTTAAAAAAGTTTTATTTATGCTGTTTTGGTTATCAGTTATTTTCTGATCCATCTCATCCTACCTCTTTTGCTCCTAAATCTTCCTTAAAACAAAACCAGTGCAGTGGCTGTATCTTGAGAGTATGCACCATCCTGAAAGCCAGAGCTCTTGCTTCTCTCAAAAGTGTGTCACACCAAAATGTGTCATCATTCCAATTAAATTTAAATTCATCATTTAAAGAGTGTACTGGACTGAAATCATCCTTCTCTTTGGTTAGTTAGTTAAGTCAGCAGTTTGAGTTATTAGTAGAAATTGGTTTTCTGATCACTTGCCTGATATTAAAAGAACAAAAAGTAATTCTAAATAAATTCAAATAATATGGAAAAAGACCCTCTTACTTTCTGCCTTAGCATCAATGCTAAGTATCATTTCCAAGGTAGAAGAGCAGTAAAGGTTAGGTAACGGGGTTAAGTGACTTGCCCAGGGTCACACAGCTAGGAAGGGTCTGGGACCATATTTAAATGCAGGACTTCTCATTTGTAGGTCTGGCTCTCTATCCATTGAGCCACCTAACTGTCCCTACAAATCTGATTCTTAAAGTTGGAGTATAGGAAGAGGACCCAATGTGTTCTTGGTACATTTATTTGGGAGTTTCTTTGAATTAGTGAATCACATTATTGATGCCCTACGGCCAAATTAGAACCTAAATTATAACTCAAAAAAATTAGTTCAAGAAAAATTCATCAAGAACAGAATTCAGCTGTAAAGCCAGCTTGGTGCTTTTTCAGATCTAGGCCAAGATTCCATAAATCAAAGTCAGCACTGTCTGGGCTAATAACATTATTAGGAGTGTTCTGAGGCTCTTAGAGATGCATCACTTCTGGACCAGCTTTCCTACTTCCTTCAAGTCTTGAAAAGTTAAATTCTGGCTTCTTCAAGAAGCCTTTTGCAGTCCCTTTTAATCTGCCTTCCCAGTTTATTTTGATTATATCTTGTGTGTATATAGGTGCTGGCGTGTTGTCTCTTCCATTGGACAATGTGTTCCTTGCACATGGGAACTGTTTTTTGCCTCTCTTTTTATCCCCAGCACTTAGCACAGTGCTTGGCACACAGATTTTCTTTTTTCTCTTGACCACATAGAGCTTAATAAATGTGAGTCACTTAACTCCTGAAACTCATGAATCTTTAAGAAAAAGTTTGACCTAAAAAATACCCGAGGATTCGATCCAAAGTTCTCACTATCCTTGGAGGCCAGATTAGGAAAGGGAATGAATGCTTTTTATAGGTAGACTGTTTGGGTTGAGTTCAGTCTCAGTGGCTATCTTTGATAGGGTAATTTAGGCAGGATTTAATGGAGGGGGTAAGGGAGGAGAAGAGAACAAGAATGGTTTTGGTTTCCAATAACTCTGGTCATAAATTCTTAACCATTTGCTTTCTCTCTCTCTCTCTCTCTCTCTCTCTCTCTCTCTCTCTCTCTCTCTCTCTCTCTCTCTCTCTCTCTCTCT
>NC_058130.1:139862795-140013519 GCF_016433145.1 Gracilinanus agilis | reverse complement strand
CTCTCTCTCTCTCTCTCTCTCTCTCTCTCTCTCTCTCTCTCTCTCTCTCTCTCTCTCTCTCTCTCTCTCTTTGTGTGTGTGTGGGGGAAGAGAAAGAGACAGATAGACAGAGACAGAGAGATAGAGATAGAGAGAAAAAGAGAGAGAGAAACAGAGAGAGAGAGAAAGAGAAGATAGAGAGGGAGAGGAAAAGAGAGGAAGAGAGAAAGAGAGGGAGAGGGGGAGAGCAGAGACAGAAAGAGGAAGGGAGAGAGGGAGAGACAGAAAGGATGGGGGTGTGTGTGTGTGTGTGTGTGAGAGAGAGAGACACACAGATAGAGAGAAAGAGAATAGATAAAGGATAAAGGAGAGGAAAAGAAACAAGAAAAGGGAAGGCAGGGGCACAGAGTACGAGAAGGTTCTGGGAATTTTTAGTCATTTAGAGACAGGTGCCACCATTTTATGAAGATGAGAAGTTCCTCCAGAATCAACTCAGGAAGTTTTACTGCCGAATGACACTGCTCACATTTCTAGTAGAGGCAGGCTTCAAAGCCCTCTCTTTACAAACCTCCTATCAAAAAAGATGATACAAGCTTTATTTTTAAAAATTCATATCCACGAGCATTTATTAAGTACCAATATGATCAAATGTGAAAATAAAATGATTTGCTAATAGTTTCACTTATGTATATCGTATAGTGAATATTCTAAACATTTTTTAGCTCAAAAAAAAGTTTTACTGATGCTTTTTAAAATATCAAGTCGAGGGGGCAGCTGGGTAGCTCAGTGGATTGAGAGTCAGGCCTAGAGACGGGAAGTCCTAGGTTCAAATCTGGCCTCAGACACTTCCCAGCTGTGTGACCCTGGGCAAGTCACTTGACCCCCATTGCCCACTCTTACCACTCGTCCACCAAGGAGCCAATACACAGAAGTTAAGGGTTTAAAAAAAAAAAATCAAGTCGTTTCCCAATAGTCACCGGTTTTGCTGTACCCCCTCCAAAGGAAGAAAGACAGCTAAGCAAAACTGACCATTAAAACAATGGCATCTGACAATGCAGGGCATGCTGTTTGTTCTTCTATAGCTGAGGCACAGAGGAAAAAGAATGTGGAGGTCACACGGCTAACGTCACAGGCTGGGGGAGAACTTAGGGTCACTCGATTCCAAGGTCAGCATTCTTCCCACCACCCCACACTTCTCTTGCCCTTGCTAAGCCTATTTACATCAACAAATACACTTTGGAAGGGCAAGTAGGTGTCATGGAACTGGAGTCTAGGAGGAGCTGGGTTCAAATCAGGCCTTAGATACATCCTAGCCGTGTGACCCTGGGCAAGTCACTTAACCTTGATCATGTAGCTCTTGCCACTCTTTTTCTGTCTTAGAAGAATTATTTTCAGCCCAAAGGTCAGGGTTTACAAAACAACAACAACCCCAAATACACTTTGGGCACACAGAGCGCCATCAGGGCAATGATGCAAAGTTCGGGGAACAGATGGTGCCTGCTGCCCTCATTCATTGTTACAGCTTCCCAGGTATCCAAAGAGCTCAGTGGTAAATAAATGTCTTCAGTGATCATTTGACTGCTCACTTAAGCCAGAAGCCCAGAGACATTTCTACGCCTTCTCTCAACTGTTGTGAAGAGGTGGCTGAGAATTTCCAAAGAGGGCAAGTTAACCCAGCATGAAGGTAAACAGCTTGGAAGCCTGACATTGTTTATAGTGATGCCATTTGTCAAATCTAAGCTACTCCGTGGGAAGGGAAGCAAGTTGTCCAATCTGCTTGCTGCTCTATTAATATATGTATCCACACGCATGTCCTCTTTCATTCTCATTTTTTAAAAAATCCTTACCTTCTGTCTTAATATCAATTCTAAGACAGAAGAGTGGCAAGAGCTAAGCAATCAGGGTTAAGTGACTTGCCCAGGGTCACACAATGAAGTGTCTGAGGCTACAATTGCAGGATCTTAAGAGTGTTTAAAAAAATAATGAATAAGGGATGGGTTTTATTTAATGCACAATTTTTTTTTAAAGGAGTTACACCTGAGCCCATAAGTAGTTAACACATTTTCTCTTTCCTATGGGCTTCTGCTTTCCCATTTATGATATGTACCCTGGATGGGCTGCCCATCACAGAAGGAAAAAGGATTCAGGGTTGCTAAGGGGTCCAGAAAGCCAAGCTTCCAGTGGGGCCCCCTTTCCATGGACTCTACAGTATTTCAGTTATATTACCTCCTCCTGCACCCGTCCCCCCCAACACACACAAAGCACAAGCACTTATAATGGAGAATTGGCCAGTCTTTTGGCCTTGTACAATACTGGTGAGAGGGAAGGTCTGGCTTTGTTCTACATTGTGGTTCTGTTGGTCCAGGAATTCCTTTATCATAACTGCTGCCTCCATTTGTTGCCATCATGTTTGCCACAAAGCTCACTAATGGGGCTGTACAAATGCAGTCTATGCACCCACCTGGGGCCAGAGTCCATATATATATATATATATATTAACCCTTATCTTCTGCCTTAGAATCAACTCTATATATTGATTCCAGGCAGAAGAGCGGTAAGGGCTGGGCAATGGGGGTTAAGTGACTTGCCCAGGGTCACCCAGCTGAGAAGTGTCTGAGGCCAGATTTGAACCTACAGAGTCCAGATTTCTGTATATTGTTCTTTTCCTCTCTCTGGCCTTTGCCTTAGTGTCTCTCTCTCTTTCTCTCTCTCTCTCCTTCCCTCCCTCCCTCCGTTTCTGTCTGTCTGTCTGTCTCTGTCTCTGTCTCCGGGACCCCCTACATGACCACCTTAAATAGCCAAGCTCATGAGTATGGAAAGGGTGTATAACTGGTGGCCATCATTTGAATCCATTATCATCCTTGTGGTGTCAGTGGGACAAGCACCCGGAGGGTAAAAAATTCACACCTTGCAAGGAGATAGCATGGATGATGTAACTCATTCCGGGAGCAATGTGACCCCAGGACCATACCTGGGCACACACACCCACACCAAACAGGAGAAAGTGGCTTAGTTCCTACTCAACAGTGTTAAAGGCCTTGAATTAAATTTTTAAAAATACAAGTGCTATGAATTTTACAAAACCCTTATCTCCATGAATAGGCAGTTTTCAGATGATTCGAAAAGCAAAACTGATTTGTGGACTTGATTTCTAAATTAAGCCGATACTCAGGAATATGCAATGGTGGACACATAAAATCAATATGGTGGATCCACATAAAACGCATTAAGCCATTTATGCTGGTAGATTCAAATCACTGATGGGAAATTCTTGGGGGAAACAATAATCTTACACCATCCACTATTTGCTGCAGGTAGATAACTTGCTGTGGGGATGGGTCGAGTATGAAAAGAGGTTTCCTAAGTTTGGGGTTGAAAGGGCCCTGAGCGATGGGAAGAGACGTGGAGATGGAGGCCAAGAGAGACGAAATGACGTCTTCAAAGTCCCAGGACTTGTAAGCAGCAAGGCTGGGGTTCAGGTCTGGATTCTTTGATTCTAAATCCAGCAGTAAGCTCTCTGGCCCTAGACACTAGTCACCCACTCGGCTCTGGGTGGAGATGGCCCCTCCCAGGGCATCCGCAGGCACCCCGGGGGCTAGACGCCAAGGGGAAAGGAGTGGGACTAGGACTACCAATGCGATCGGTGAGAACAAACTTCCAATATGCTAAAAATGGTATTGAGGGCGAGGGACGACAAGTGAATGAGTTTAAAAGCGAAGGAGAATCACTGTGGACAGGTATTCTATCTTGACCTACATTTATAGAGGTGTGTGTGTACGAGTGGCTTTAGGGGAAAAGGAAACAGTGGCAGCTTTTTAAACTGGGTTTGGAAAGGAGGGCAGAATGGAAGGTGCAAAGCAGGATGAGTTCAGAAAAGGACAGATAAATCAGGTTCAAATTTCATACAGTATTTGTGTTCAACATTTCCCAGGGACTATTTACAGACCTGTTTTTAATTTATTTTTTATTTTTTAATCCTTATCTTCTGTCTTAAATTCAATACTAAGTATCAATTCAGGCAGAAGGACAGTAAGGGCTAGGTAATTGGGGTTAAGAGACCTGCCCAGGGTCACACAGTTTAGGAAGTATCTGAGGCCACATTTGAACCCAGGTCCTCTTGACTCTAAGCCTGGCAACCTATTCACTGTGCCAGCTAGCGGCCCCTTTCTATTAACTAAAGCCATGTGTCTACAACTTTGATCTTGCTGGATCTCGTCTTCCTCACCAGCTTGTTGGTAGAACCATTACTGGGGAGGTAAGCAATTTACAAATAGATCACGAATCCTGATCAGTAGGCTTGGACTTGTTCCTTATGGCCTTTTCTATAGAAGGGAGTTAGAAGTAAAGGGAAAAGGTTTTTACTGTACAGCATAACAGAAAAGCTTGGTTACTGTGTGCAACTTTGGCCCAGAATGGAAGGGGAAAGAATAGTTATAGAAGCACAGAATTTCAGGGAAAGGAAACTTAAGAGATCCTGGAATCCAGGGATTCCTCTGTGTGTGTGTGTGTGTATGTGATGGAGCCCTTTGGCAGTCTAGTGAAGTTTATGGACCCCTTGTTTTTAAATGCATAAAATACATGATTCCAAAGAAGCCAATTACATGAAAAGAAAGAAGTAATTTATTTTACTCCCTGAAACAAATCTACAGATACCATCAGAGGTCTCTGAGCCTCCAGTGAAGAACCTCTAATCTAGTTCAACCCCCTCATTTTGCAGAAGAGAAAATTGTGACTCGGAGCCTTACCCAGAGTCACACAGTGGTGGCAAAAAAGTCATTAGAATTTAACTTTTCTGACTCCTGGGCCAGGGCTTTTTCTATTCCATTCCATAGTTTCAATTAAGCTCAAAGGGTTCCATCAAAAATACCTAACCATGTGGGACAGGTATGGTCCAGTTCTATTTTAAGGAAAGATGTCTTCCTTTTTTTTTCAAAGAAAAATGGTTTTTCCCTCTCGTTTCTTGTTTCCAGATTTCAAAGTAACTCTTCCTCAGGCTTTCTTTCTTATGGCTAACTCTGGTTTCTCCTTCGAGCTGCCATTGGAGTGTGGTGTGATGAGTCCTGAACTTGGGAGTCCTCCCCACTAACCTGTGTTAGCCACTGCCCATCGCTGCCATGTTGGGAGAGGCACAGGACGCCTCTGGGCCTCAGGAGACCACAGAGATGGTCTCCAAGGCCCTCGCCAGCTTCTGGGCAGGGCATGGCTTTAAAATCTACAAAACCTGCCACTTCCGAGCGATTCTCCCCAAGGCGCATCATGTTACCCGAGTCTCCTCGTCCTGCATTATTGTTGGATCAAATGGTCTTCATGAAGGAAAAGGCATTATTAAACATTTACAGTGTGCCAAGCACTACGCTAGATGTAGAGAAAACCGAGACAAGCGAGGTGGTGTCTGTTCTCTAACAGGAGGGATCGGCAGCGGCCCAGGGCTGAGAAGACCCAGGATTCCTGAGAGAGTGTTTTCACTGCCGGGGAAGGGGGAGGTCTGGTAGGGCACACACGGGAAGGCCCGGTGGTTTTCCTTCTTACTGAAAAGATTGCACCTGGTGACCTCCTGATCATCCTAGAAATTTGATCAGCTTAGGGGGCAGGAATGAGTCGGAGAGGCCTGATTTTTTTTTTAAAAACCCATATTTTGTCTTAGAATCAATACAAGTATCAGTTCCAAGGCAGAAGGGCGGTAAGGGCTAGGCAGTAGGGGTTAAGTGACTTGCCCAGTCATACAGCTACAAACTGTCTGAGGCCAGATTTGAACTCAAGACCTCCCCACTCCAGGGCTGGCATTTTTCCTGATCATGATTTCTTCTCTGTGCGTAAAGCACTATATAATCCTCAAGGCACTATAATGGCTTTCAGGCACCATTAAGAAGCCATTTCCTCTAACTATTCATGACACCTGCCTGAGGTGAATGTAGTTCATTAGACACAAAGACTGGATCTGAAAAGCAGGAGGTGGCAAGAATGCAGGATCAGCACTTGCCTGGCCAAGCGTGATGGCCAGTTCCTCTTACTGCCCAGTTCTCTTCTTGTTTGCACCTAAACCCCAGAAGTGAAACTGGCAGGAAAGCGGAATGCGAAGTGGCCTGACCCTTGACTTTCATTCCTTTCCTCTTGGTATCCGTTGACCCCCCGGGTGGGGACGTAGGACGTCAGAGGCATCTTGACTCAAAGCTGAGTTTGTGATGAGAACCGAAGGGGACCGATGACTAAGGGATGGGAATCAGAGAATCTGGGCCCGAATCCCAGCTCTGCTGCTCACAAGCACCTGCTCAGTTGAACAACACTATATTGACGATCTTATTTTATAAAATAAGACTTATCTCCTTTACTGGCTGCAATATATGAAGGCCAAGGTTGTGGCAACACTGAGAAATAAAGGTGAGTTGGGCTTTTTTCTTGGTGGGGAGGACCCTTACTTTCTGTCTTAGTAATAACTCTTAAGACAGAAGGGGAAAAAAATAAGCTTGGAAGATTTGAAATAGAAGTTGGAGAGCTGTTTGTCAAAATCACTTACAGGGCAGCTGGGTGGCTCAGTGACACAATGCCAGGCCTGGAGTTGGGACGATTTGGGTTCAGGCCTCAGATACTTTCTAGTTGTGTGACCCTGGGCAAGTCACTTAACCACAATGCTTAGCCTTTATTGTTGTTCTGCCTTGGAATTGATACTTAGTATGGATTCTAAGAGAGAAGGTAAGGGTTATCAAAAAACATCACCTCGCCCAGCGTTGGTGAGGATGGGGCACGTATGCAGAGCCGGCACTGGGGGAGCTGCTCCGTCCCCCCTCTTCCAGAGCGCACAAGGATGTGTTTTTGCATGCTCCATCCCTCAGTCCAGACACCCAAAGTAAGCACTTTCTCCCTCAGCTCCAGGACTCACAATTTGAATTTGCCCTCTGTGTACTTGCTCACTATTTCATTTTATGGTTGGGGAAATGGAGGTTTAGGCAGGAGTGGCCATTTGCTCAGTCTCATCCCTTTAAGTCTTTTTGGATTTTTTTGGATCTTGTTGAAGGCAATTTTCTATTTTGGGCCTTGAATCTAAAGATCAAAAAATCCGTTTTGCAAACAATATGTATATGTTCTTTCTGAGAGTTAACAAAACAAATCTGTATCACTCTTGTCCCAAGCCTTCCCCTGCTTTTTAGGGGAAATAAAAGCAGGCCCACTGACACATCATTCTCTTGTTCTCCACAGCAACCTTTTATAGCAGATATTGACTGGACTTATTATGTGGCTCCAATATATAAGAAACAGCACCAGCTACTGGAGGAAAGGATGCCGTGTGGCTACTGCCAGGCAGAGGCAGGAATGGGACCTCTGTTCTTCTGATTTATCTAAGTCGAGGGGTATTTCCACTCTACTACTCTGCCTCTAACCAAGAAAGAGCAGAGGTACATCAGTCACATGAAGAGACAGAAGAACTTTTCTTCCTGGAGAAAAAACCTTGAGTTTTCATAGCTGAGGCCTCCCAGAACCACATTCAGTTAGAGGGATAAGGGCTACCTATTCCCTATCCCCTCTTTTGCTTAACGAAGGGTCCATATGGTTTTGCCCAACTTTCTTCAATTGGGAAAGATAAAAAATGACAATAAGTATCTTTGGGAGAGCATCTTTAAAAAAAAAAAACTGTTGAAAACCTAACTGAAATCAGACAATTACAAGAAACTATGGAACTTATAAACAGAAGTTACAAGCTAAAGTTGGCTCATTCTTAGCCCTTCCACAGAGTAAGGAAGAAAAACTAACTTCATTCCCCCCCAACATTTTAAACAAATCTGACAGTGAATAAAAAAGACAGAAAAAGATAACAACGTAAAGCTTTATTTCACGAGGTTAAGCAGAGCTAATAAAAATTCTGATACTTATCTTACATAATCTCCAAAAGTTTGAATAGAATTTTCAAAAATAATTTAGACTTGGACAAATTAGACAAATTAAGTTATTTTTAAGTCCCATATGTGCAAAAATACAACAGAAATCATTTCAAAGAAAATCGAAAGGAGGCATTTGGAGAACATCGCTTCCAACAAGGTTTGGGGGATTTGAGGAGCTGAAGATCAAAGGCTAGACAGACAGAAGCCAAGTAAAATTTCTGTTACTGTTTTCATGAATTAGGACAGAAATGGTGACTGTTAATGCAATTTATTAACTTATTTCCTGATAATTTACTTATGATAGCAGCAGAGCGAGAAATTCTAAACCCCTCTTTTTCTGGGCAACTGTGACTTAAAAAACAAAACAATGGTTTGAAACTCTAGAATATTTCTTCAGATCTACCTTTAAAAAAATCTACAGTATTATAGTTTCAATTAAATATTTAAAGGAGAAACGGGGATCTTAAAATACTAGGTCAAATGCTACACCTATGATTTCTGGTTGAAGATTAAAAAAAAATAATAACCCAGGAGTAGTGCCCAAGTTGATTTTCCCCACACAGGCCTGCTACCCTTTGCGATGCCATTCTGCACGAACACAGGGAACTCACATCACGTGCACGAAAGGTAACTAATCTGTGGGGCAGGGGAAGCCTTCTCTGTCAGATGACAGCTTTGTCTGCACTCTGAAAGGAACACCTGGATATTTAATAGTTGTTCAAACTCTTCAGGGAGAAACTGTATAGGCTGAAGGTAAACAATAGGTACCTACAGAACTAAGACATTTCAATTGGTTCATCTTATCTTGGGACTCTTCCCCATGACCCTCAGTTCAGAATGTAATAGCAGGTGAATAAAAACAGAGGCCACTAGGTTTGGCAATCTGGAGCCTTACTATCAAGACATCAAGTGCAGAAAATCTTTAAAAGGAAATTCTGAACATGGAGCAATAATTGTGGGTTTGTCGGTATCTGGCAGTGAGTGTGACAAATTCATAATTCCCAAGAGAAATGATTTAGGATATAGTTACAAATTCTCCAGTATAGATACAAATTTGCTCAACTGAAGATGATTTGCAGTCTCAAGATGAGGTCTTCTGAAACCCTGCACAGATAATAAAGAGATAAAACAAATATTTGCTGAAGGAAATGTTTTAAGTTATATATGAAGTCAAATACCTAAAAAGTGCTTAGAATCTTATAATGGTAAATGTAAAACATTTTATAGGGTCCTAAGATTTAGAATAAACACTAGAGATCATCTGACCTAACTCTCATGATACAGATGAATAAGGAGAGAAGAAGAGACTTGCTTAAAGTCACTCAGTAGCAGAAGAGCAGGGTCAGCTCTGGAACTCAGGTCCTCTGATTCCATATCTAGTAATTTTCCTAATACACCATTGCATAGGAATATTCTTTTGGGGGATTAACAGAAAGGCAGAGGAGTGAACGATCACTGAAAATAAAGTACAGGTCCATACTGCTTCCAGAATACACAATATCCCTCAAATCTAAAAATCAGAAACAAATTTTGGAAGTGAGGGTGAATATTGACATTAAAGAAGGGGTCTTATTTTTATAATGAGGTTCATTGTAGGGTTTCTTTCACTTGCCTGCTTTACAGTTTTCACTTTTAGTCCTCCTCCTAGCATCCTAGGTCACTTCAAGTCAAAAAGTAAATTAAAACAAAACAAAACAAAATCCCTCAAAACCTTTACCTTCAGTCCAAAATGATAACAACTCTAAGGAGAGAAGGGCAAGGACCAGGCTAAAGGGATTAGGTGACTTGTCCAGGATCACATAGCTAGGAAGTGTCTACGGTCAGATTTGAAGGCCTGACACTCTATCCACTGGGCTACTTAGCTGCCCCTTCAGAAAGTAGATCTTAATTGTTAAGCTGTGTAACTATCACATAGTGAAACCAAAGGATGGGGTGAACAAACAGGTGACAAACATTGTATACTATTGACAGAACTAATCTGAGCACAGAATAGACCTAAATTTTAAACTTTACCTGATAACCTCTGTGGGTGATTAAAGGTGGGATGATTTGATTTCAAACAGCCTAACCAATGCCACGACAATTCCACCACATTGTTGACATTTCCTGTCTCCTTCCTCAGTTCTGAAAAGTATCTGTCTCTAATACTACTGTCCAGTTGAACCCAAGTAATGCCTGATGTTTCATTTGAATATTTATACCAACAGGAAGACATCCAATTCTCTTAAAACCACAATATAGTTGCTCATGTTAAGTAACAACAGTCAATATTTATTAAGTGCCTTTGTGTACAGAGCACTATGCTAGGTGAGATACAGTCTTTTCTTTCTAAAGATCTATAGTTGAAGAGGAAACAAGACACTAACACAGACAGCTATGAAACACAAAGATTATGTGAAAAGGAACTGGATTCCAAATAGAGGGAAAAAAGCCAACAAAGTAAGGCACAAAAGGCAAATATTATATTTTGGTAAATCACATTTGGTGAATCATTTTAACATGCATAATGTATAAGAAGATCCTATCCTTTAAAAAAGTCTTTCTCATGAATAAACCTAGACTTACTTTGAGACGAAAAATATCAAGTGACTTTGCCCAAGGACACCTAAAAAGAGGTATGACAATTAAAAAAAAATATCCATTGACTTTGTCATTTTCCCACATTAAATGTGCGGAGTTCCAGAGTTAGGGTTCATAAGATTGGCTGATTAAGTTCTTAACTTAATAATGGGTTGTGTTCTGAAAGTTCACTTTTAGAAGTTGGTAGTTTGTAACCTGAAATCTTCTCTCTATAAAAATAATATTCTAAGTGGTGATTAGATTCTCAGCCTGGTCCTCAAAAAACTCATCTGACAGGTGAGTGAGCCATAATATTACTAATAGTAGCCCTGGATATTCTTATAAAATGCCTGAGTCCAAGCCCCAAAGGCTATGTATGGGAAGGGGAGGATGTTGACAAAAAAAGAAATCGTCTGGTTGTCTTAAATTGGAGATTATCTATAGAGATAATGTACATTCTCAAAATTTTCTTTTGATTAAAAACAAGTTTGTTTTTGACAATTGCAATCATGTGTGCTGATAAACCTGAGAGAATATTCACTATGGTGGAGAATCTTGGCAATTTTTAGTCAAAGGTTGGTCTGTTGCAAAACTTGTTAAAAGATAAAGCACATTACAACACACACACCTGAGAAACTCAAGTACAAATAGTGACAATTTGGTAAAGAAAATGGAGTCAAATAGAAAAGGTTATTTCTCAGATGTTTCTTACTCTATGTAATCTTTTTTTTTTTTTTTAATCTTTTTTTTTTTTTTTTTTTTAACCCTTGTACTTCGGTGTATTGTCTCATAGGTGGAAGATTGGTAAGGGTGGGCAATGGGGGTCAAGTGACTTGCCCAGGGTCACACAGCTGGGAAGTGGCTGAGGCCGGCTTTGAACCTAGGACCTCCTGTCTCTAGGCCTGGCTCTCAATCCACTGAGCTACCCAGCTGCCCTCTATGTAATCTTTTAAAAACTTTCTTTAAATATATCAGTCTTACTGAAAGAAAGATGTAGGTTTTGAATTTTTCTGGAAGATGCTATCTGAAATGGAAGAAAAATTCCTTAACTATGATGGGAATGTTTCAAGTAGAAAATTAAGAAAACCAGGGATTTAACTCGTTTTCTGAAGAGACAGAAATAAATCAGAATGAATAAATTATAAATTGGTCTATTACTAATTATTCTTCCATTGTATATGATCTGGGATGAGGAAAGAGCAAGTTACATCTATTATTGTATGCCAATTAGCAAGAAAAGACTATTGACTTCTTAGAATCAAAGACACCTTTTCAATTAGAAATATTTTCATAAACTCACAGGGTAAGGTCAGCATTTAGCAATTTTTAGTTTGTGAAACCCCTAAGTATCAAAAATAACTGACTTCTTTCTCTAACTCATCTTAAAAATGAATAAAAAGCATTCACTCTACACTAGATGGAAAGTGCCTTTTGTGTATACATATCGCTCTATGCTAGAGTCTTTCAAAGGGTATATATACACATATACATACATATACACATTTATGTATATGTATGTATGTATATATAACATCACCCTCCTTCCAATTCAGTCTGGTTTGAAAGAAGTGAGCAGGTGGATTGGCTCCACTGTGCTCAGGGATACTGATTGTCAGGTACAATTACATCAAGTGCTGCACCCCGCCTGCCTCCCCACCCTTTAACTGTTAAAGAGTTTGACTGCTATTTGGTCAGTCCTATGAATTCTGAAGTCAACATTAGCTAGCTAGCTCTGCATAAAGCCTTTTATGAATGAGAGTTTATCTATACTACAGAAGGCCAAGAGATTTATTCTTAGGGGCATACCAATGAAAATGCAAACTTTTGTTTCTAAGGTTCATAGGATTAATGGAATCTGACCTCTGTGTATACTATAGGTACAAACATATTAAGGATAATTCTTTAATTATTGGTAAATACAAATCTGTGTTGAATATTTTCATTGCTTCAGCTTCCAATTGCAGAATTAAACACATTTAAAACGCATGTTACTCTAGAGATCAAGCTAATATAAAGTAGTAAATCAGTCTAGAGCAGTGGTTCCCAAACTTTTTTGGCCTACTGCCCCCTTTCCAGAAAAAATATTACTTAGTGCCCCCTGTCACATATTATCACCGCCCCCTTACAGTTATTCACCACCCCCAAATGCACCTGTGGCCATCACCACCCTCCTGGATCGCTGCAGCACCCACCAGGGGGTGGTGGTGCCCGCTTTGGGAATCACTGCTCTAGAGGTTATGTTGATGCTAAGCCAAAAAGAAATTATCTTTAGAATGCCATTGGTACAAATAAAGTACAAATAAAAAACATTTTCATTAAATTATTCCTTTAGAATGAATATTCATGATACTTACTGATTCAAGTTTTCTATTACCACATGTGACAGAAAGATGCCAATGGACTGCAACTGTGAATTCCTGAAGCTCAGGAAAAGACAGAGTAGCTCCCCAACATAGTCTGGCCCCAGGGTTTGCCACCTATTCAAAGAAACATTTTAGAATTCATTCATAGCTTTAAATTAAGCCTACTTGACCACTTAAGCATCAATTTCTTCTCAGCTCATGTGCAAACCCAGTACCAAGAGCCTTTCTTTCTTTTCCTACAGTGCCATCAATCATAAGGATACTCAATAATTATCTATTGATGATGACAGCAAATATCTTCAAAAGTCTAGAAATGGGACCTTCTCCAGAAGGAGGAAAGGAATGGGCACAACCATATATATGTTTTTTGTTTCTCATATTCCTTGCTCCATATATTTCAAGGGCCCTTTTGATTGTATTTTGGGGTTTAATCTCATTAAATTCTTTTTTTAAAAAATCAGGCCAGATGATCCCTTGGATCTATATATCTATATCTATGTATCTATAGCTAATAGATGATAATGAGAAGGGACAGAAGGAAGAAACATCTGACTATATTCATAGAGTCAAACCAGGTAGTTAGATTTCCCCCCTAAGATAGAAAATCTTACTTTTAGGTTCAGGGCTCCACAAGGTCTTTAATATGAGAGGCCTTGAAGGTCTCTAACCCTAGTTATTTGAGGAGTAAAAAATTACTAGGAGGATTCAATTTATTTAATGTAGTCAACCAGTCATCTTTCAAGCCTCAACTTATAGCTTCATAGCCAGCAGTGTTCACACATGATAATAACTGGAAGAAGGCTACATTTAGTAGTAACTATCTGTATTAGACACTACTAAAACACAAGGATTGTCTCTCTTCTTCATTAAAACAAAACAAAGAAACAAAAAAAAATCATGGAAAAATAGTGACATTCAACATAACTAGTCAAACTTCCAAGGGCAGATTTCAAATGATGTTTTTCCATAATTTAGAACTGGCGATTAATTATGCATCTTAAAAAAAAACCAAACCCAACACCTTGACCATGACCATATAGCAATCAATCAACTACTTTCTCAGAGCAGGAAGAATATAAAGTTCATCTCACTACCAATGTGCTTACAAAGATAAGGAAAGTGACTTTCTTAACACTAAAAGGCTAATATGTATTCATTACTTTCACAGCACTGGATTACTGTTTACATTCCTAAGCTAGAAATCCATATTTAAGGAATGATACGAAATAGTGAAGTTATGCAATTTCATTTGTAAGAAAATGATATATATCTTTATTGAAATAATATTTGATGGGTATATAAAACATATAAACATATTTAGTTTTATTGAAACTAGAAATAATTTAAATAAATAATTGAACAAACCCTGGGTAAGAAAGCTAAGAAAGTCACAAACACAATGTAATAAAATGGAGTTTACACACATTGGGCTTGAATTACAATGAGACACAAGAATCTTATCAGGTAAAAAGCATTTTATATAAAAATCAAAAGTCTCTAGTAAGTAACACAGGTCAAAGACTTGTGAAACAGAGAAATTACTTTTAGCAGAGCAACTGTGCCTTCTAAGGCCCATTAATAGGATAAATGACTTACTCATAACTGTGGAATATAAAAAATTCACAAAGCCTCAAAGGAAGCCAATTTTCTCTAAACAAAATATTCAGTTACATTTTTTCAATTTGGACTGAGGAATAGAGAGAAAGTGAGTTCACTTTTCCGCATCATAATACCCCATCCTTAAATAAGTGGCCAGGACAACTACATTCATTAACGACTACTTGATTGAAACCAATCATTGTCTGATAAATACCAATGGCTCATTCATGTCTGGCATTTTTCTTTTTTTTCTTTCAAACCCTTAGCTTTTCCTCTTAGAATCAATACTGTGTATTGGTTCCAAGGCAGAAGAGTGATAAGGTCTGGGCAATGGGGGTCAAGTGACTTGCCCAGGGACACACACAGCTAGGAAGTATCTGAAGCCAGATTAGGACCTCCTGTCTCTAGGCCTGGTTCTCAATCCATGAGTCATCTACCTGCACCCCTTGTCTAGCATTTTCTAATTGAGGAATTCAAAGAGGAAAGACAGACTTACAATTTTAGCAGAGTGTGTTTCTGGTAACTCAGATCTTTGACAATCATACTGACAATTTCATGAAGATCAGGCATTTGGTACAAAAGGCCTTCCAAAAATAGCTTTAGTGCCCAGAAATTTTTCTAGGAAAGTTAAAAAAGAAATAGATTCTCATTCATTGTCATTGTAAGTATTTCATTGTAATTCTCCATTCCCTTCTCCCCTTCTTTCAAACCCAGTATCCACATAGGTTACTGAAGACCATTTAAGGTCAAAAGTAAATTGAGAAAAAATCACATTTATAACATTCATAATATTCAGCCACCATTACATACCTACTTTATGTAAAGGACTCTTGGTAGCTTTAAATATTTTATTTACAGTACGTCCTAAAAGTCTTCATGCAGTGCTGTTTTTAAGTTTAATAGCTTAAAACTGTACTTAAGAATTTTTGGAATACTACACACATACTAAATGTTTTTGATTGCACCTCTTGCCTTTATGTCCCCCATTTTTATTCTGAGTAAGTCCTTGTTTTTTAAATATGTTTTACATGGGGGTGGTACAGATTATGGAGTTTAAAAAAAAATTCAATCTTTGCCTTTTTTGTTTTATTGGACTGTTTAGTCCATATTTAAAGTTATTAGTTTTATGTTTTCCTCCATTTGTCCCTAATAGTTGCCCTCCTCCAAATGAGGATATTTTTTCTTCTTCCTTTATGAACACAGTACTATGTTTCTTCAGTTAATTTAAAGGCAGTGCTTTTCCCTTCACCTTCAAGCCCCATGCCTCTATTTGCTATCAGGAACCAAAGGGCACCTCTGTTGTTCACTATCTAATTGCAGGTCACAGACACAAGGAGGACTAAGGAAAAGATCTAAACCTGGAGTGGCATTCCAGGGGAGGAGTAGTTGCTGGTCTCAGGACCTATACCAAAGAAGGAGCAAGTCAAACCAGTAGCAACTGTGTGGCTCAGACCCTAGGATCAGAGCTTATGCTTAGTTCCAGCTTCTAGCCCAATTCAAAACCTGCATGAGAATAATCAGAGCAAGAATCCTAGGCCAAAGAGGAACTTATGGTTCTGTCTTACTGAACCAAAAGAGCTTTCAAGCTGGCTGCTAAGGAGTACATAAGCAATCTACTGAAAATCCAAAGGGGTCAATCCCTTCAGGCATGTTACCCAGACCCAACCTCAGACCAGGGGAGTGAGGCAACAATCAGATTTTGACTTGGATCAGATCCCTTTGGGGGCATTGAATGTTTCCAAGCCCCTATCCTGACTGTTCTTAGAATCCCAGAACACTACACTCAGTACTTCAAGAAAACAGAGCAAGAGCAGCCCAGACATTCCAGAAGTGTCCAGGTTGTCCAAAATCAAGAAGTAGGTTACAAGAATCAGCAAATACACACACACACACACACACACACACACACACACACACACACACACACACATTTACCATAAAGAACCAATGTGTTGATAGGGAAGCTAAAAACAAACATAGAAAAAGAAAATTACTTCAAAACATCTCTAAGAAAAGCATGAAAGAAAACCACAGTTTGGACACAAATTGAACTAGAATTCCTGGAATATGTGAAGAGAAAGCTTAAAAAGTTTTAAAAATGTTAAAAAAAACTGGGGAGTGGAAAGAAAGAACTGAAAACTGAATTAAGAGTTGGGCACAAGAGGTACAAAAATGGCTGACCAACAAACTCCTCAAAAATAAGACTAGATTAAATGGAATGACTCCATAAGACAATAGAAAATATTAAAAACAAAGTCAAAAGACCCCTTCTTCTCCCCACAATCAGAAAAAAAACAAACACCAAAAACCTATAAGGTATATCAGAACAAAAACAACTGATTTGGAAAACTGATTCAAAAGAAAAGTTTGAGTCACTGAACTATTTGAAAACTATGACCAAAAACAAGACCCTATTAGACATATTTCCAACAAATCATAAAAGAAAATTGCTCAGATCTCTAAGAAACTAAAGGACAAAGCAGAGATAGAAAAAAATCCATTGATTACTTCCTGAAAATAACTTCAAAATAAAAACTTTCAGAAACATTATAGCTAAATTCAGAGCTTCCAGGTCAAAATAAAGTCTTATAAGCAGCCAGAAAAAAGAATTTGAGTACAAAGGAGATACAACCGGTATTATGATTTAGCAGTCACTGCTCTAAAGAAATAGAGCTTAGAAGGCAGAGGGTATAGGCTTACAACCAAGAATTAATTTACCTATCAAAACTCAATACAATTCTATTGGGGGTGGGATGGGATATGGACCTTTAATGACATAGATTTCCAAGCAATCCTGATGAAAAGACCAGAGTAGCATAGAAACTGTAAGTTGTAAACACAGAAGTAAAGTGAAACTAAACATGAACAAACAACCATAAGGGACTAAACATGCACAAAGTTTATATTATAATATGGGAAGGTGATAACAGATATTCTCTGAATCCTATCATCACCAAAGGCCAAAGGGGAAGTCATAATTAGAAGGCCAAAAATGATCCTGCCAAGTGTTGATAATCATAAAAGAAGAATAGATAAGAAGGATGAGGAATACACTAGGAGGAAAGGGAGAAGCAGGCTAAAGAAAATTATCTCAAATCACAGGGCTGTGCAAATAGATATCTACATTAACAAGGAGGGAAGAGTGGCTAACACCTGAACCTCACTTTCATCTGAATAAGTCAAAGATAGGAATCTCAATCTCTCTCTCTCTCTCTCTCTCTCTCTCTCTCTCTCTCTCTCTCTCTCTCTCTCTCTCTCTCTCTCTCTCACACACACACACACACACACACACACACACACACACACACACACGAGTTGGGTACTGAAATACATATTCTATTGAATTGAGAAATGGGGAGGAGAAATTAAGAGATGAATCCTAAGCAAAACAGACCTAAGGATAGATGAAATATTTATAGCTCTTTTTCTATTACATTAATTGGAAACTAAAGAAGTCTCTATCAATTGTGGAATGACTAAACAAGCTATGGTGTGTAAATGTGACAGATGGAATACTATTATGCCATTAACAACGAAGGGGATCATTTCTGAGAAAGACATTAAGACTCATATGAACTGTTAGTGAAGTGAGCAGAACCAGAACAATCATACAATGACAATATTGTAGAGACAAACAGTTTAGGAACTCTGATCAGCATGGTCACCAACCATAATTTCAGAGGACTCCTGAGGAAACATGCTACCCACCCTCCTCATAGGAGAATGACTAGAGCAAAGAATGAAACTTGCGGAAATTTGTTTCTCTCCACTACATGCTTATAATGGGGTTTTTATTTTTCTTTCTCAACTGGGAAGAAGTAGGAGATTTTACTGATTCAAAAAAATTATAAAGTACTGGGCTCAACCGGGGCTGGTTCACCCCTCTCTCAATATAATAGGGTGGTCTCTCACCCCAAGAGGCTCATGATATTCATGCCCTACTACTTAGTGCAGACATTGGAAAAGTTGAGGCCACTACAATTCACAACTCCCAAGCTCAAAAAATCCGCCAACCTAACATCCCCTATAGCAGACATTATAGCAATGTGTTGCCATGCTTGTAGGTCTTTTGGAAAAGGGGGGGAAAAAAGAAAAAAAAAATTTAATCAATTAGACTCAAAATATTTAGAACTTACCCCAAAAGCTAATATTATTTCAAGAAGAGAAGTCAACCATGGCAAGTCAGTGAGGAGCATCTGAAGCACAGCTTTAATGGTGAGAAGAAAGCAGGCCTCGAGGTTTCGCTAATTAGAAAGACAAACAACAATCAGAGGCAAAGGCCCATGTGCATTCCCTCCTCTTTACTGAGCAATACTGTGAGTGCAAAGGCACTCAGGCCTTTAGGAGAAAACTAAATGACAGAGGGGAGTCATTCAATCATAAGAGCATGAAATAAATCCTTTAACAGTTGACATTTATAGAGCACTTTAAGACTGACAAAGGGCTTTCTGATCACTACTAGGTCTGCATCCCAAAGAGATTAAAAAAAAAAATGGGAAAGGACCAGGTTTGTACAAAAAGGTTTACAGCTGTACTTTTTGTGGAGGCAAAGGATTGAAAACTGAGAGGATGTCCTTCATTTTGGGAATGGCTGAACAAAATGTGGTATATGATGGTGATGGAATACTATTGTGCTATGAGGAATGATGAACAGAATGATTAAAGAACTGGAAAGACCTATGTAAAGTGATACAGAGTGAAATGAGCAGAACCAGGAGAATGTTATACACAGTAATGGAAATACTGTGGGTTGATCAAATGTGATCGATCGCCTTTGCTACTAATAGTAATACAATGTTCCAGGACAAGTCTGAAGGACTTATGAAAAAGAATGCTATCCACCTCCAGAGAAAGAACTGCTAGAGTATAAATGCAGATGAAAACATGATTTATCACTTGTTATATGGCTATATGATTTGGGGCTTTGGTTTTTACAAGATAACTCACTCATAAAAATGAGTAATATAGAAAAATGTTTTGAGTGATAATACATGTATAACCAGATTGAATTGCTTGTCAAATCTGAGAGGAAGGGAGGGAAAAAGGGAGGGAGACAACATGAATGATATAACTTTGGAAAACCTATGTGGAAATTTGTTATTAAAAATAAAGATAAAAACATTGTGGGCTTTCTGTCCATTAAGTAGAAGGGTCAGGATTCAGTTAAATTCAACAAACACTAACTGTGTTTACCATATGATAGGCATCAGGCTAAAGAACAAAGACAAAGGCAGTCTTTATTTACAAGGAGCTCATGATTCCTGTAAAGGGGGGGTGGGTAAAACACATATACACAAGTCTACAATGAAGTACAGAGTAATTTGAAGAAAGAGGAAGCACAAAGAACTGCAAGGGGGATGGAAGGTTCTGTGATAACAAGTGGCCCCTGAAAAGCACGATGAGAGAAGCTTGGTTCTATGAGGGGGAGATGAGGAGAAAGGACACCTCAGGCTTGGGCATGGATAGCCAAGCAAAGGCACATGGGTGGGAGTTCAAATGTGATAGAGGGAAACAGTTTAAGCCAGTTTGACTGAAGAGTCCTTAAAGTGAAATAAAAATAAATTGGACAAGATTGTGGGAGCCAGATCACAGAAGGCTTTAAATGTCAAATTCAGGATTCTATATTTTGTTCTGGAGGCAATAAACCTCTGCCTTCTGCCTTTAAGATCAAGTAAAATCATGCTGCTCCAGTAGGAGCCCAAGAGAAGAGCAATAGAAATACATGGATGATATCAACCCAAGCCAAGAAGTGATGACCAAATCTCTCCATAGCTCAGGCATTCTCTCTACCCACCAAAGCCCAAATTCCTTGGCTTGGCATCCTGGGCCATCATTTATGGCTGGGTTCTGACCTGCCTTTTTTTAGACTTAAAGTTTTTTACTCTTCTTTATGTATTCCCTTCCCAAAGTGGACAACCTGCCATGTTCCTGTTCCCAAACACGCCCTACTCTTTCTTGCCTCCATGTTTTGGCTCACCTTTCTATGCCTGTGATACCCTCTCTATTTTTGCCAGTGAAAAATTTTCTCTTTCTTCAGAATCTGGCTTAAATGATAACTCTTTCATGAAGACACTGCTGATTGGCCCCAAGTACAAGATATCTCACAGGAGCTCCTTTGAACTCTATTAGTTTCTTATCTCCTCCAGTGTCTAACACACAGTTCCATTAATGCTGATATGCCTAATAATAAATGTTAAGTGAACCAGCCAATCAATATTTATTAAGTGGCTATTATATTCCAGGAACTGTGCTAAGCACTAGGGTTAATATGAGAGAGAAAGAGAGAGAGAAAAAAGAGAGAGTCTTTAGGAAAATCATTTTAGTAGCTGAATGGAGGATGGCTCAAGACTAGGGAGGGAATTAATGAAGGCAGACCCACCAATAGGCTATTGCAAAAATCCAGGCATGAGGTGATAAAAGCCTGCATTAGGTCAAAAGAGAGAAGGGAGCTTATTTAAGAGATCCTGCAAAGGCAAAATAGATAGCCCTTGGCAACAACTTGGATAGGAGGGGATGAGAGATAGTGAGCAATGCAGGATGACTTCTAATTTTGAGGCTGAGGCACTGGAGGGATGAAGTTGCCCTCTATAGTAACATGGAAGGTAGGAGTGGGGTGTTTAGGGGTAAAGATTAATTAGTTCTGTTTTGGATATATTGAGTTTAAGATGTCTACAGGATGTCTAGTTCAACATGTCTGGAAAGGCAGCTGGAGGTGTGAGACTGGAGATCAATAGAGAGTTTAGGGCAATTCCCAAGCTGATGTACAGTTTAAATACTCAAGATTTAGGTCTATGGTATTAAAAATTATTTATTATTTAACATTGCAACCTCAAATATCAGAATACCCAGAGAAAAAGAGGCAAAACTTGCAAACTTACAGAACCATAAAATATATTTGAAGGCAAGGAAATATTGACTTTCAATCTCAGTTCTTCTAAAATGCCAAAGGACACGTCCCATACCATCTGCAACAAAGTTATATATTATGATTTGGTTTTAGAGCTGGAAAAGACCTTGGATATCATCTAATTTGACCCCCATCATTTCTAGTTGAGGAATGAGGTCTAAAGACATTAGGCAGCTTGCCCAGGGTCATAAAGGCAATAAATATTAGGGTTGTCCTTGGAATCCAGGTCCTCTGCCCTAGATTCAATGATCATTTACTGGTTGAGTCAGATCTGCTTATTTTGTTCAAATGCAAAATATTCTGGGCTAATTATAACTCAGAATACTATAGTGGGCATTGTGCTTTGTATACAGAGATGCTAATAGTTTGGTTGTTCTTTAAATTTCCTAAATCCTTGGAATGATCTATTCATGTCCTTGATTTATTTCTGAAAAACTGCTAATGATATATAGAACTCTAGAGTTGGATTCATTTGTTGAAACATAAGTTCAGATTTCTATAACTCATTCCATAGTTTGCAAAGTGCCCTCTTTAAAACAATCTTATGTGTTATGTAGGGCAGGTATTGTTCTTCCCATTTTACAAATAAGGACATCGAAGCTCAGAGCAGTAAATGGTTTGCTCAGGATCCTACAACCAGAAAATGTTAGAGTTGAGACTGGCACCTATGTCTTCTTGATGCAAAACTTTTTTTATTATGTTCCATTACATATCCAAATCAAGTTTTTCTGCTGGTTTATACTATTATTTCAGAAACTGAATGCATTAATTTCAGATTCTGACTACAAGACCAGTATCCTTACTCATGATGCTCCACAGTACACCCAGGTATATGCATTGCTGGCAGGATCTCACACAAAATGGGTACAAAAGTATAAACAAGCATTTGAACATACCAGGCTAGCTCAAAAAATCTGAAAAGAACACACTTTGGTCTATCTTCTACAAGCTGACAATATTGGATTCATTAAACTAGATCACAACTACATATTCAGATTAACTTTAAAGCAACTAGTACCTAGATATTCAGCTTCCAAATTTATACCGAAAACAGATAAGCTTGAACGTGCTGTCACCCCAGGAGACTAGCTTATTTCTTTGAAGATTACAAGTTACCTGTCTGAAGGAAGATGATGGTTCTCTCAGTGTGAGAGTAGTTAAGAGGCCATTCTGTTCCAAAATAGGACTACTGCCCAAAACTGTGATGAGAGCACTCCAACATCTTGCCTGAAAAAACAGGAGTTTTAATTAACATCAAACTGTAGGCTCTCAAACTTTAAAAAGAAGGATATGTGTGAATGGGGTTAGGGCAGCTAATGCTCTTCTTCATAGGATATAGTAAATATAAAAATTAAACATAAAAAAATATTCTATTAATTTTACTTCTTCCCTCTCTAAAGACATGAGAATTTAGGTATTTGGAGGTTGAAGCAAGGGAAATAATGGAAAAGGTTCAGAGGCGGCTCTCTGAGGCCAGTGGTACAATATGTCTTTGTTTAAACAAAGAAATAACCTATCTATAGGTCATCCATAGAAATCTGACACATTTTTCAGAGGAACAGGATAAATAGAGATATCTATGAAATAGAGATATCTATGAAACAGAGGTATCTAGAAAAACAAGCTTATGACCAACAAATTACATTTCTATAATCCTTTGAAGTTTACAAAGTACTTTCCTCATAACATGTCAGTGTTCAGGTAGCACAAAAGGCTATAGGTCAGCTAGGCCTAAGGACTGGTCTGTGATTTCACTGATTAAGGGAACTCTCAGACAAGGAGACTCCCACCATGAGTGCAGGTTAGCTCTCCTTTGTGACTTCTGATGTCAGAGCTGCCCAAAGCATATAGAAGCTTTTTGTTTGAGGCAGGACCATAAGTAGGGAACAGTAACATTAGTTGACATTTATGTGGTTTCTTAGGGTTTCAATCCAGTTTATATAATGCATTATCTTCTCAGGGAGATAGTGCTTCAAGTATCTTCATGCCAATTTATAAAAGGAAATAAGCTCAGAGAAGTTGAACGACTGGCTTCTCCAGGCATAAATAAATATATTTGTGGAATAAGGCAGAGAGAAAGAGCTAACAACCTCTATTCTTCTCTTTACTTAGGTTTAACTTTTCAGCAGGGGGAGTGGGGGAGGAAGAGTAAAAGTGGTCAACATCAACTTCTGGATTATAACAAAGAATGAAGGACAGGTCTGGAAACTCAAACCACTTGGCTCTTAAAACCTGTATCAACCTACTTCTGTGGCTGTGACAAATAAAGCTATTATAAGATCCTGTATACTGGCTAAATGTCAGTAGAATCAAAACAAATATTAAGTATATCACAGCATTAAAGGTTGAAACCAGATTTTTTTTCATTTTTTTTTATAGTAAACACTGAACATGAATGGAGTTCTTACATTTCTGTACAAGGACTGGTTGCTGTAGAGAACTCGGAGGGCCTGCTTAATTAGAACACAACATTTTACAGGAGCACCTGGAAGAAAAGAATTGAAAAACAAAACTCATAGAACTGGCCTTAAAAAAATACTCTTCTACCCTAAAAAAAAATCCGTACAAATAATCTAATTGGCAAAATGTCTTACCTTTTCAAAACTTATGGAAAGAGTAAAAATGGCTATTTTAACCAGGAGACCAGAATTATTGTATTCTGTCTCAACTGCAGCAGTTTAAGGAGCCCATGGAGAGGTTCAGGTGAAACTGAGAGCAGCAACAAAGAATATGTCAGGTGATCAACTCTTCCCCCTTCTCCCCAAGTCATACTCTTATTAGGATTAATTAAGCCATTGGGCTAATGAGGACCACTTGGAGTAACTGGGATCTTAGCAGCCAAGGACAGGGTAAAGAAAGGGTAAGGTTTCTTTAAGGCCAGAGAGTCTTGGGAAGGGTGCCTGTTTGAATTCTGGGTGGCCTGAGTGAGTTGGGGGTTTTCCAACTGCTAAGAGACTCCTGGAGGATTTTTTTTCCCTACGAGGAGGCTAGAACACTGAAAAAAACCCAGTGGCAGGTGAAGGAGAACAGGTTAGAGTTTCTGGAATAAGTTTGTGGGGGAAATCAATAGAAAAGAGAAAGAGAGAGACCGTTTTTCCTTTGTGTGGCTGCTGAGAGGGCCAAGCCATTTTGTGGCCTGCTTAGGCCGAAAAACTTAGCTAGGCCTGGAAGGGCTGGCAGTGGGCAGAGAGAGCGAATAACCAAACTGATTTAAAGCTGAAGGAGATCTAAGGAGACAGTAAAGTTACTTATATAACTGAGAGGATTAGTAATTAGTATAGCTTATTTGGAATAGACCCTGGGAATTAGTATAGATTAAGAAGTGATAAGACTGGGGGGGGAGGGGGGGAGACAGGAGTAAGAAGCAAGTTCTTGCGAACTAGAGGGAAGTGAGTAAAAGTTTAGATCCTCTTTCAGAGTAGAGAATTAATCCTAATTCTCATACCTTTGTTTACCTTTCCTCAAACCTTTTCCAATATTTATTAAATAGAGGTTTTTTTACATGTCTCCAGCAGTTATCCTTGTGTAGACCCCAAAACCAGTTACACGGGGCTTCAGTAGTCACAAGCTATTAGTCACCTGCCCAATCTATTACAAGCAGTAAAAGATACTGTATCCAATTCCCTCCCTTAACATTCCTATATTAACATTCCTGGCCATTCTTGTTTGCAACATTCTGAAGCATAAGGATATACCTTAAAAAAGAAAACATCTCTGATCAAGGAAAGCACAACTAGCAGAGATCTGGGACATAGGATAACTGCTTCCTTCCTAGTCTTCTTAGGAAGGAAAGGTGATTTTTCTTCCTAATCCTTACTTTCTGTCTTAAAATCAATTCCGAGAAAGAAGAGTGGCAATCAGGACTAAGTGAGTCACACAGCTAAGATGAGTCTAAGGCCAGTTTTAAACCCAGATTTTCCTGACATCAGGCCTGGTGCTCTATTCACTGTGCTACCTAGCAGCCCTCCCTCTCATCTTACACAATCCCTCCTTTCTATCTTAGTATCAATCTTAAAACAGAAGAGCAGTAAGGATTGAAGGAAAAGGAAAAAAAGAAAGATTTGAAGATGCCACAGAAATGTCTAATCACAGAAGGTCAGAATGGAAAGAATCTTAGGAATAATCTACTGTGGTTCAAAGCCCTTCATTTTCTTGGAGGAAACTGAAGTTCAGAGGGCAGTGATTTTCTTAGAGTCATGTAACTACTAAATGGCAGAGATATGACTACTACTTGGTAAACCTCACAATTTTGATGAAGGTTTGCCTTTGATATGTATGTGATAAACACATGAACATATACAATTATATACATAGATGTGTGTGTGTAGTCAATCTAGATAACTGGTCCATGTGCCATCAAATGACATACTGGATCTCGCCCTTTGTAACTTGAGGTAAATATATAAAAAGAGAACACTGCTTTAGTACATCAGTACAAGGAGAGTAAAGGAGAGACATCAATACACCAAAACCCAAGCCAAATATCACCCCCAGAGCATGTGTAAAAGAAAGTGACAGGAGCCAGTTCAGTGCTTACCTACATTCAAAATCCACTTGTCAGAGTCCTGGAAGTCCTTCCCTGAGGGGACACTTCCAGTCCAAAACATCTTCAAGTAGCTCTCAAACTGAAAGGGTACAAGCCGACAGGCCGTGCAACATGCCAGGTTGTTGACAGGAAGCAGTAGTGAGCATGCAGCACCCGTGAAATCGCCACTTTTGCACAAGTAGAAAGGAATCTTGTCTCTAAGATCCCTTAACCTGTGTAAGAGGTTGCTTCCTTTAAAATTAAACTTCTCAAAGGTACAAATGAAATAGTATATACAAATCTATTTATATGCATAGAATCTATACACATCTATCACCAGGTTAAAGGATTTGGGCAATTTACAAGTTGATCTTGAATGTAACTGTATAATAGAATTGTATGTCTGGAGGGACACACGGCTTCTTTCTTACCCAGTGCCTTCATTACATTTTACTGCTCTCAAATATCGAACTAGTTCTTTGTACCTAAATGGAGGGAGAAAAAAAAAACACAATACCTTCTTATATCCTGTTTTTAAAATGGACAGAGAAAGAATTTCAATTTTGCCTCTGGAGATTTCCTGTCATAGTTTACATTTCTACAGGCACTTCAATACACTACTGGATAAAAGCTCACCTGAACTAAAAATGATTGTACTTAATGTCAGTCTGATAAAAAAAGAAATTTAAATGGTCAGTGGTTTAAATGAACATTCTGTTAAGAAGCTTAAAATCTATTAAAGTTATCAGGAAATTTTAGAGCTAGAAGAGGTCCTTAAGATAAAAAATTCCTTTACGTTACAGATGAGGAAACTGAGGCCCAGAAGTGAAAGAAACATTAAAAAAGGGTAAACTTTATTTGTAATTTTTAAAATTATGAACTTAAACACAAATATTCTAATATACAAATGAATAAAAAAAAAGGATTGAATAAGAAACTTTGAAATTCTGTTAGGTTTATTAAATTTAACAAAACACTAACAAAATTGTCCTGTTTGTATACCTGAAGGGCATATTTCCAGGATTAAAAACTCAGATCTCCTGAATTCTAATCCTAGGGCACAAGCTATCCACTGAATCACATTGCTTCCCAGCCACCTATCACTACTTATAAAACACAACCACTTTCATGAAAGTATATCAAATGAAAATTCTTTCTCTTCCTCTCAGCACCCCCAAAGGAAAACTGCCTAAAATTTTGTGAACTCAAATACTGAAAAAAACAAAAGCCTCAAGGACAACAATTATACACTAATAGTTTAAAATCTTTAGAAAAACTAGTTTTGATGAACTGTTTACTCTAATGGCATAGTTAGTACACTTAAATAACTGCTCACTTAAGTTTTTGGCTTCAAAGGCTACCATTCTTATCCTTTCCAAAAGATGAAGATTCAATTCAATTAAGTACATAGTAAAAATTGGAAAAGTTTCTGCCTTCAAAGAAATTATAGATTTGTAATGGTGACAAGGAAAGAGAAGAATTGGATGAAAGTGAGTAAAATGATATTAAATTAGTTTAATTTAGAATAATCAAAACAGAAATTTTGATTAGCCTCCTAATAAAAATATACCCCCCCCTCAAAAATTTTGCTAAAATATAAATTTGAGATCTTTACCATTTATAATGAAGGAATGAATCCCCCCACCAATCACTCTCTCCCCCCTACCCTATTGTCATTTTTTGCATTTTGGGGTAATAAAAGATAACGAGTCAATCATTGTATCTCAACTGCTATCTTAATTCTGGTTCTCCATCCTGCAGAAGTCTAAAAACTGGGATTCCACCCTCACCCAATTTAACTTGTATTCAATTTGCCACATTAAATTTTATTTTCTGCTGTTATGCTATTCTCCTTGAAAATCTGCAATCCCCACTGCTTAGAGGATCAAGTCTTAATTTCATAGCCAGGTATCCAAAGGCCTCTTATTTAAATTTAAGCCTTTATCCTCAATATTAAGAAAGGATTCCAAGACAGAAGAACAGTAAGGACTAGGCTCTCAATCCACTGAGCCACCCAGCTATCCTTTAAAAAGTGTTGTGGTCAGGGGCAGCTGGGTAGCTCAGTGGAGTGAGAGTCAGGCCTAGAGACAGGAGGTCCTAGGTTCAAACCCGGCCTCAGCCACTTCCCAGCTGTGTGACCCTGGGCAAGTCACTTGACCCCCATTGCCCACCCTTACCAATCTTCCACCTATGAGACAATACACCGAAGTACAAGGGTTTAAAAAAAAAAAAGCGTTGTGGTTATGATAGATAATCCATAAAGTCTAGGTGATATTTCCTCCTCTAAATCCCATGGCCTACTTTTTTAAGCTTTATTATATGAACTTCTGCTCCAACCAAAATGATCTTTTTAATGCCTCCCAAATACATCTTGAGTGTATCAATGCTGTATTTCTGCCCTAAATAAACTCTCAACCAATAATGTTCTCCTGCCTCTACATCAATTATCAAAATCTTACATACATCCTTTGAGGCACAGCTCTGTAGTTGAACTTTTTAACTGCTCTTGTTGGTGGCTCTTGTTCTCTCCTTCTTTAGAGCTTTTATTACATTTATTTTCTGTATCACCCATAGAACCTCACAACTGTGGGGAGCCTCAAAGACCATCTAGTCCAATTTCTACCTCATCTTTGCTTGAATCTCTTTGTCAAGTTGTCAATCAGCCTCTATCTGAAAATCTTCACTGCCTCCTCTTAGTAACCTGTTCCATTCTGGGGAATTTATTTGCAGTGGCAGTGTAGATCATGCAGTTATAAAACAACTAACGTTCTTTTTTGTTATTTTAAAAATGGTGTCTTTATGTGGAAGAAATGAGCCAAATTGGCAGGATAAGCAAATTCTTTTTGGAGTTGGAGAGCTGAAGAAATAGACTATAGAGCTCTGAAAGAGATGGAAAAAAACCAACCAAAACCATGCATGCTGCTTTATGTAGTTTGTATGTGAATAACTTAGAGGCTTTTATGGTAAGGGTATATAACCAGAAAAAAGTTCATTCGGATTTTCTATAGAGTAAGGCCAATGAAGAAGGTCAAGATAGTGAGGCAGTTGATTGCCTATTAAGATAGGTTCCATCAGAAGACTCTAAAGGATTGGTCTCATGTCTAAATAGTCCTGGACTTTGCTCTTCTAGAGATGAAAAAGGAGATAAAGAAAAGAGCTGTGCCTTGAGCTAGAGGGATAAAGATAAATGATAACCCCAAGGGTTTGGGTATTAGTGAAGGTCCCTTTTGAAGCCCTAATGAATATAAGTATATCCCTGTGACTGCATTAGGGCTTATCCTACCTTCTTTGGTAATTACTTGCTGGCCTCATGTCATAGGTGCAAGCCAATCCAACATATTAAATACTGAATAAAAATACCTGTTTACTATACTTAAAAGCATCATTTTTAGAGCAGGAGTCAATAAACTATGGCCTCTGGGCCAAATTCATCCTGCTACCCATTTCTGTATAGCCTGGCATAAGAGAGTTAAGAGTTAAATAGTTGAAGACATAATAAGTCTGGTATCTCTGTCCTCCGTTTTACTATGTAGCTCTTTATGACCCCATGGCCACTCAGGCATATTTCTAAGTTCAGTCAAAGATACGAGCACACTCTTATCTATGAGAATAGGCCCAAAGTCAGCCACAGGAGTGACTTGAGATTTTCTTCTCCTTTCCTTTTCTCATTCTTTCACCCCACCCCCTCCTCAATGACTCATATTTAGCAGACTAGGGGGAATGGAGAGAGAAGATGACATAACATGTAACACTTTGCCTTCTTTACTGCTCTCTGCCCAAGGAATTAAGGGAAACATTTCTTAACACACATTAAAGATCAAGGTTTTCTTGTCCAAAAAGGGAAAGGCTGGAAGCTATCTTTCTGAGAGGTATATCTTGCCAAAAAAAGAAATTAAAATTGATGTGAGAGCCAAATCAATTCTCTTCATTAAGAAGAAAATTTATCCCAATAATAGGCCTACATCCCAAAGAAATCAAAGAGGAAAAATGTTCATAAGTACAAAAATATTTATAGCAGCTCTTTATGATGGTGAAATGGAAACTAAGGTGGTCCCTATAAAGTGACAAATGGCTGAAATGACAAAAGGGACTATTTCAAAGGAACCTGAAACACTGGAGTGATCTAGTGAAGAGGGAAGTAAGTGAAAACTATAGAACAAGGAAATAAGTGAAAACTATAGAACAATATATATAATAACACTATGAAGAAAGACAACTTTGAAAGACTTACATGAAGAACTTTGAACAATAATGACCAATAAAATTTCCAGAAGACAGATGAGCAAACTGACAGAAAGTTACAAACTGAATTTATCGTATATTTGAAAGCAAAATTCTTCTTATAACAAGAGATTCACAGTTTCTTGTCCAATCCTTTTTCTTCTGCTTGCTTTGTGTATCTCTGTGTGTGTATATATACATACATACATACATACATACATACATACATACATACATACGTATATGGGGAGAGAGAGAGCAGATAGGTGGCATAGGGGATAGAATGCTGGGCCTGGACCCAGGAAGACTTGAGATCAAATCCAGACTCAGTTACTGTCACCTTACGTAAGTCACTTAACCCTGTTTGCTTCAGTTTCCTCATACGTAAAATGAATTGGAGGAAGAAATGGCAAACCACTCCAGTATCTTTGCCAAGAAAACTCCAAATGGGGTCATGAAGAGTTGGATGTGATTGAAACCACCAGACTAACAATTCCATACATGGAAGACCTCCTTTTATGTCGTGTTCTATTAAGGTCAAATTTTTTTAAAATTTAAAAAGAATACCCCCACAGATCTAAAAAAACCACTCATTCTGTGATTCATTTCTATATAATTTATACTATATGATTCCATCACACTGTATAAAGCTTGGTTGTATACTTGAGACAGTTTGCACTAAACTACAATAGCCTGGGAGGGTTGGGGGTTGGGGTGGGTGAGGAATGGCAAAAGGCATTATGTTGGGGCCTCTCAATGTAGAAAACTAAAAACTGGGGAAAAGGACTATATTTGAAGAACTCTACTTGAGTGATAACAGCAAAAACTAGAAATCACTGACAGAATGGGGAAACTGGCTTATTAGGCCTCTATTAATTTTGAGGGTAGCCCTTTTAAGTAGATTGCTTCTTATTTCAACACAAATTCCCACTAGTTGAGGGGTTCTTAACATGAGGTCCAAGGACAGATTTTAGAGGACCCATTAACGTGGATGGGAAAAAAATTACAACTTTATTTTCACTAGCCTCTAACAAAAATTCTCTCAATTATTTAAATAATGTCCTTCAATTATTTAAAATCTTTATTTTGAGAAGGGGCTCATACATTGGCTTCACTTCATGATACAAAAATATGAAGGATACTTACACTAATCTATTACAACCAGTTCTTTCAGAATTTGAATTTCCTACTATGTTATACAAATTCCCACTACTCTTCTCTGACTGTTGTTTTCTTCTTCCTTCAAATTGGACTAAATTTTATTTGGGTTCAGCTAATCTTAAATTTAGTTGGCTTTGCCATTAGTATTGCTACTGTGTAACTGTCAGATCCCCTTGATGATTTGCTATACAGAGTACTGTTTAGCAAAGGAATATTATACAATGAGGCACATGATGGAATACAACCCCATACCCACCCCTTTTCTTGATTTTAGAACAAAAGGATAAATAACATCAATAAATCAAGGCTCTCAGCAGATTATAATTTCATCAGAATATAAAACTGATTTAATTGTAGAAAGCCTTGGGGTCAAGGGAAGAGAGAAACAACAGATTGATTTGGTTAAAAGCTCTTTACTCTTATTTATTTCTTAGATTTGCAACCTCTATTGTAAATAAAATTCTATATTTCTTTTCTTTCTTTTGGAAAAAAAAAACAAAAAACCTTACCTTCTGTCTTAGAATCAACACTAAGTATCAGTTCCAAGGCAGAAGAGCAGGAAGAGCTATGCAACTGGGATAAATGACTTACCCAGAGTCCCACAGCTAGGAAGTGTCTGAGGCCAGATTTGAATATCAGGCCTGGCAATCTATCCACTGAGCCACCCAGGCGCCTCAAAATACTATATTTTCAAGTGACATAGAATTCAAGAGTTAATTCCTATAGATAGATATAGGTAAGAGTGGTTAGACACTTACTGTCCCATGTTCTCCATTTTTTCAGTTCTAGCTTTTATCACAGTAAGAACTTCCCAGAGGAATTCCTTCTTCCCATTCTTTTTTTGTTCACCAGTAATATTCTGGCCTTTTAAAACTGTGGTTAGTAATCTATGATCCCATGATGCAATATTCAGGCTGAAAGTGGTTTCAAAATAGTACAAATTGAATAATTCTTACCTTATTTTAAAATCTAAATATTTTCAGAAAATCAATATGTGTATAGATAGATATTTGTATTATTTATAGGAGCATGCTTACTTGGTAAGGATCATACAGAGTCAAGCATCTTTTTATTTTTCATGGCCTTAAAAAAAATTCCTAAAGTATGATTTTACTGGTTAGATTCCTGTTTTTAGTGCATTCATTTTCTGTATTTTCCCTTTCAACTTCATCTTTTCTGAATTATGTCTCCAAACCAAAAAGCAAGTGAAATTTAACAGCTCTCTTCACCTATTTACATATACACATACGAAGCAAGTATATTTTCTAGAACTCCTAATTCTAGAAAATAAGTATATTTTCTAGAACTCCTAATTCTAGAAAATATCTTGTTCATAGAGAATGTCTGGGAAACAATGTGCTGTGGGTGACTGAATATTCTGGCTACCAATAATTATTACTCCTGGATTCTTTTTGCCTCAATCACCCTCTTCTTGCCATTGAATTGTATGTGTTCTTTCTCCCTTCTTGGCCTTGGTGAATTCACCCAATCTTCCCATGGTTTTAATTATGACCTTTAAGCAAATGACTCCCCAATTTTCTTTAGTTCCTCATTTCCCTTGATTTCCAGTCCTGTATCTATAACTGCCTGTTAGAATCTCTATATGGATGTCTCACTTGGACACATCTCAAATAATGTTCTCATTACCTTAATCGATTCCTGTCAACTCCTCTATTTCTCCTGATGGGATCATAGGCCTGTGTCTGGTGTTACTTCTTTCATGAAGGCTGCCCCAGCTTCCTTTCTGCTGAATAATGCTCTCTTACATCCCATCATATTCTACTTTGTATTATGCTTGTGGGTGAGGATGTACACATTTGACTATAAGCTCCTGAGGGCAGGTTATGCCCATTTTTTTTTTACATTCCCAGTACTTAACACGGTTGCCTTGTATCCAATACTTGCTTAATAAACGTTAGCTGAATTCAAAGAAGCAGTATAAAAATAAAACAAATTAATATATATCAATGTAATTTATATGGTGGCGTAAATAAAAGTTAAAAAAAAGAGTAAGCCAGACCGCCTTCCCTCCTATGTCTCTAATCACCTATATTGTGTTTTTTCCAGCTCAATGAGTAGTAGCAGCCACTACTTTGCCAACCAGAAAACTCCAAACAAGAAATATTTGGAAAGTTTAGGGATCATGGTAATTATTTGAGTAAGGAATGGCAGATTGGGGGAGGGACCTGGAAGAGTCCAGCATATTCTGGAGATTAGAGCTTGAAGGGCACACAGGGAAGCAGAGGTATAAAGGATGAGTGTTCCAGTAGAGAAAACACGCTGAATCCTAAACCAGTGATGGGCAAACTTTTTAAAGAGGGGGCCAAAGAAAAGGAAATGCTCATCTGTCAGTCTGTTTCTAAGGCAACTCTTTCGAAGTTTCATTGTATTGTATCCTACTCATTGTATTCGTCAGATTAGGAATAATGTTGAGTGGCCTAATAGAACATTTCAGGGGGCTGCATCTGGCCTGCGGGCCATGGTTTGCCCAGCACCGACCTAAACTATTCCACTGGATCCAGCTTGTGAACAGCACTAATAGAAGTGACAAGCACAAGTGGTATTTTTTTAACATATATTACATTTAACTTATGCGTCCTGTTTTTTCTAATATTTATCCATAGACATCTTATATCTGTTTAAGCCCCATGCTAATGAAATATTATAACTCACATGTAAATGGTACTTTAAGATTTGCAAAGAGATGTACATATACTATCTCATTTGATTCTCACAACAACCTTGTTGTTTTATTGTCCATTTTACAGATGAGAAAACTGAGGTGGAGAGTGGCAAAGTGCCTCGTCCAGGATCACAGATATAGAAGTATTCAAGATAGGATCTGAACTCAGATCTTCCAGATACTAATCTCCATTGAGCCATTTGTCTAGCATTACCAAATTATCAGATACAAAATTTACAACAGAAATGAGATACTTACCAATTTGTGAACTTAAAACAGCAAGGGGGAAGAGGAATAGCCTGGAAAAAGCTAATGAATTTTTCATAAAGTTGTTTGGGAAAGTCATTGAGCACAAGCATCCGCTGGAGGTTTTTGGTAATCCTAGATTTAAGAAAGAGATTGTTTTATGAAGCAAGGTAGAAACAGAAAATATGGTTTCTTTTCTAGGAATATATAAAATGTTAGTATTTCTGTATAAAATTAAAACTATTAGGGAAGGCAGAATGGGCAAATATTCTTAACCTCAAAAAGGACTCTTCCTCTCTAGAGGCAATGCTTTATGGCAAACAGAAATAAGACCTCCCTCCACTAAGCATTAGACCACAAGGTGTTAATGAGGGAGGTTGCTGCTTAAGGCCTAACTGATACTCAAATTACCTGACTGAATTAGTCAGGGATCAAAGTACAAAGCAGTAAGAGGGGAGATAGCTTTGGGTCTATAATATGATTACATGTCTTGGTAGCAGCCCATTTAATAAAACTTGAGTTGCTCACAAAGCCACAAATTAAAGAGGGTTTCTTATAGCTATCCTATATCACGGCCCCTAGCTAGAAGTGAAAAGAAAGTAAGAAAAGTTAGACACTCATTCACACGAACATATTATTTACTATCCATAGGTAATACACATAAATCATAAAGAATAGAGCTCTATCAACTATTGCTAATGAGGCAGCTCAGATTACAGAAGATTTTGAAAGATTTTGTAGTTATAGATAATATCAAGAACACATTGAAGCATGGAAAGACATCTATGAACTAACACTAAATTAAATAAGCAGAACCAGGAAATTAGTATCCATAGAAAATATATCTCCTTAGAAAATACATCTCCTTTCTTTCTTTGCAGAGGTGACAGGCCACAGATGGGGACCACTACACATATAGTTAGCCTCCGTTGGCAAGTTGTTTTGTCTTGTTGAACTGCCTCCCTCTATCCCCTCCATTCTTTTTTTCATTCCTGTTATAAGGGATAGCACAAAAGAAATCAAATTTTAAAAATTCAAAGTTTTCACATGGGGATGCATATGGCCATAAATTTCAGGCTTTAATATTATTTGAAATAAATGGCTTTGATAAACAATTTCTTCTATATACTTTTAGAAAAACTGGGCAATATACTAATTTCTCTAAAATAAGCTCATAATTCTATTGGAAAGGAAAGCCAGTGAGAGAAAGGAGAGGAAATGGAAAGGTACTTGATAAAATAGAAAAGAAATGCTTAGACCAAGAAAACAAGTGATTCAGAATGAGAAAAAGAAATAATTTACCTTGACATAAGCAAAGGCACAGCCAATTTCAGAGACTCAGATGGTCCAAGATTTTGCCAGGACCTAAAACAAATTTTAAAAACCACCACATGGGTTAGTCATGTTGATTTAAAAGTAATATCCATAAAGAAATGCCACCACAATTAATTATTTTCAATAAAATAAAAATAAATAATAAAATAAAATGAAAAATAAAAAATTAATGCCATTATAATGAAGTGATTCTACTGAATATCATTAACTTGAAAGGTGCAGCACAGCATGAATTTTCTCAACTTTACCAGAAACACCTTTCAACATCTCTAGGTACTCACTTCTGTTTATTCGCAACATAACTTGTGTATATTTGTATAATTGTTTCTGATCATGTCTGAATAACGGACATTCAACATCACCCAAAAGCAGACAGATAAGATCTAATTTCTTTTAAAAAGTGCTCAAACAGTGTAATGCACAAATCTTAATGCTTGATCATGACTAGGATGAAGACAGTAGCAACTCACACCAATATAGCATTTTACAAAGCATTTTCACAAAAATCTGTGAAGTAGATCAATTACTGGCCTCATTTTACAAATGAGGAAACAGGTTTGTGGAGGTGAGCTGGTTGGTCTGGGGTAGTGTGGGCCTAGTGTGCTGATCCATGTCTTTGATACGGTCAATGCACTTTTCCTCTGCATCCCAATAAAATCATGTAATGCTTGTGTCTTCTTATTGAAAATGAACTACTTTCTAGTGGCTAATAAATCTTGAATTCTTATAGTTCTATAAAGGACCACAGGCTCTATGCTCTGGCCAGTCTAGAGAGCCAAACCTAACTCAGAGCAGTTCCAATTAAACCTCATTCTAACATTCAGACCTTTATAGTGAATACTGCTAAGGGAGATAGTCCTATGAAAAAGCCATCAATGGCCCTGGATCCACTTTTTTTTTTAAACCCATACCTTCTGTCTTAGAATTAATACTGTATGTTATTAATTAATTAATAGGCAAGGGCTAGGCAATGGGGATTAAGTGACTTGCCCAGAATCACACACTCAGGACCTCTTGTCCCTAGGTCTGGCTCTCCTCCCTAGATCTGGCTCTCCATCTACTGAGCCACCTAGCTGTACCCATAGGTCTATTTGTTAATATAATTTTTGACTTTTCCTATTCTAGATCTCCAAATTTAGTTCAACAAGCATGATTAGATGCTGCCATGTGCAAAGTGATATGAAGAAACAGCCTCTGCCTCTCAAGGGAGTTACATTCAATTGAGGGAATACAACATTTACAGATACTAAGTAAATAGAATATAATTTTCAGTGGGAGAGAACTAACAACTGGGGAAGGGGAAAGTTGATGGGGGATGGCACTAATCAGGAAAGACTAGGTCATAGATTACATGGACAGAGACTAGAAAGGTAGGAAGGGGATCTGGGTGTGACAGGCTTTAAATGGCAAACAAAGCATTTTATATTTGATCCAGAAGGTAATAGGGAGCCAGTGCAGATTAATAGCGAGATAATATGGAAGAGTTTGATACAGTCAGATCTATGCTTTAGGAAAATCAGGATTAAATATAGGATGAATGTGGGGGGAGTGTGAGGGATTGAGGCAGACACCAATGAGAAAGCTATTTTGATAGTTTAGGAATGAACTGAGAAGTGTTCATACCACCAAGGTTTGAGTAGAGAAAAGGAGATATATCCTAGAGTAGTGACAAAGGAATCAAGGGTGATGATGAAATTGCAAGCCTGGATGATAGGAGAATTAGTGGTACCTATGCCAGCAATGGGAAGAGGAGTGCATTCTGGGAAAAGATAATAAGTTCCGTTTTGGACACCCAGTGAGAGGTTTGAGAGGCAGGAATTCATGATCTAGCTCAGCATAGACTAGGGTTGGATTTGAGAATTGCTGTGCAGAGAGAGATGGTAATCAAACCCACGGGGAGCTAATGAGTTCATTAAACTAAACAGTATAGAGTGAAATAAGAATCCAAGATAGATCCTTGGGGGATATAACCACTGTTAGCAGGTGTACAAAAATGAAGATCTAGGAAAGGACATAGAGAAAGTACCATCAGGCAGATGGGAGTACCCAGGGAGAATAATGTAACAAAAACCTAGAGATGAAAGCCATGAAAGGTGACAGAGAAAAGGCCACTTGATCTGTCAATGAAGAGATCATTAGTAATTTTGGAGAAGGGAATTTCAGTTGAATGATGTAGTTTAAAGTCAGAAAGCAGAGGGCTTAGGAGCTAGGGAAGAGTAGAAATAACTAGTGTAAATGATTTTCTGATGGAATTTAGCTAAGAAAGGAAGAAAATAATAGAATGACAGCTAGTAGGGATGGTCAGATCAAATAAATTTTTATCAAGATGTGGGCTTTGTGATATACTGTGGTAAAACAGAATGTAATGGACTTCTGTACTAGCAGCAATGCAATGACCCAGGACAATTCTGAGGGATCTATGGAAAAGAACACTACCCACATTCAGAGGAAGAACAGCAGGAGAGGAAACAGAGAAGAAAATCAACTGCTTGAATACATGGGTTGATGAGGACATGATTGGGGATCGAAAGTACCACACCAATGCAACTATCAACAAAACCAGTGGAAATGCATATCGGCCAGGGGAGGGGGGAATTTGGGGGGTGAAGGGGAAAGTAAGAACATAAATCATGTAACCATGTTTAACTTTTCTAAAATATAAATATTAATAAATGTTTAAAATTAAAAAAAAGAAAGATGTGGTCTTTGTAGGCAGCAAGGAAAGAGCCAGTATATAGGGTAACATTGAAAATTGAAGATAAAGTGGGAATGAAAGAAGGGACAATTTGTTAGGGAAGATGGGAGGGGAGATAAATCAAGTATTCATGGTGAGAGGTTTGTCTTGACAAAGAGAAGGTATGTTCAGAGAGGTAAAAAAGAATGGGGATCGAGGAAAGGCCTTTGGATTAGTAATTAAGATTTTGGGGATCTTGGAATGAGCAACTTTGAAAACCGTAAATGGTAGAATCAGAAGCAAGATTCTAAGGGATGAGATTTGCAGGACAAAAAGGGCAGTATTTTCAACTCACCAATTATTTGAAGACTAACTTGTTAAATCAGCAAACTAAGATTAGGCTAGAAGGCTAGACTTTTCTGAAGGGTCAACATTTCTACAATTCATTGTAAGATGTTTCTATCCAACTAGCTATGATCAGGTTTAGAAAAAATAGTGCCACATATTCTCCATTAATAATTTTTTAGGAGGTAAAATCTCTGGAAAAAATTTTTCTTGGTTACAATGGATAACTTGCCTCATGCATTTGGTTCCTATAAAATAGTTCAGTCCAATTAAAAGTGCATTAAAATTATAGCTTGAACATATTTTCTCCTCAAAAATTGAAAACTCAAAATTCTATAACAAACTAGAAGACAAAAATGCTAATTTGCATACTCAGAGTCATGAGGGACATTAAGTTCATCTAGTCCAGTCTTTGACTTAACATAGGAAATCCTTTTCATTTTTTCATTTTTTTTTTAAACCCTTGTACTTCGGTGTATTGTCTCATAGGTGGAAGATTGGTAAGGGTGGGCAATGGGGGTCAAGTGACTTGCCCAGGGTCACACAGCTGGGAAGTGGCTGAGGCCGGTTTTGAACCTAGGACCTCCTGTCTCTAGGCCTGACTCTCACTCCACTGAGCTACCCAGCTGCCCCAGGAAATCCTTCTATACAACATTCAAGCCTATGCTTGAACCTTTAAAAAGAACTATTTGCCAAAGTATATTCCACTGTTTCCAGGAAAATTTTTTCACATTGCATTCAAATCTGCCCTTGATCCTAATTCTGTCCACTGAGGTGACATAGAAAAAGTAATAAATTTTAACTCCTCAGGCATATGACTTCAAAAATTTGAAGACCAATATTAAATATCTCTTCCCAAAAAATCCCTAGAGATCAATGAATAAACAAACATTAAAGCACATTCAGTGTGCCAGGGATGCTAAGGACTGCAGATACAAAAAGAGCAAAAGACAGTCCCCACCCTTAAGGAGTTCACAATCTAAAGGGGGAGACAACAAGCTATATACAGTTAGTTGCCTCAACTATTTCTTATAGAATAGTTTTAAGATCTCTCACCATCTTGGGACACTTTTTTCACAATAGAGTTCTTTTAAAATGTGGCATTCAAGAGATAAGCATCCTTATCCAAAGTATAAGAAGTGATCTGAATAGTGCAATAGTGCAAAGTGTGTTTGTGGGAGTAATTATTTGCCTTTAGAATTTTGCTTCTATTAATGCAGCCTAAGATTGCTTTAGCATTTCTGGGAGCAAAATTACATGCCTAACTTGATAACAAAGTAGCATGAGGAAGGACAGTATATATTTGGCCTCAGGAATGGTGAATGGTTATGAAAAAGAAATGAGGTAGGACTGAACTTCATGATTCAGGCATAGCAATACCACTACCAATGGTTAGTGTTTCTATGTAATAATGCTAAAAGTCTGTCCACTAAAAGTCTTAGCATCTAATTTCAAAAAAGGAAATTAAATGATTTGCAAGAATACATAGCAATACAACAACTTTAGATTTATAATATTCTTCTCTCATGGTTGTATAAATCTAACAAAAAGAAAAAAGGAAAACAAAGAACTGAACTGCTTCAGAAGTTACAACTATGGAAACACTAAAGAATATACATACTCTCAGCACCACAGTACCTTAAATAACAGAACCCCAAGTTTCGGGGATGTAACTAAAGCAGCCCCCAAAGGAGAAACTGTGTCCCTGAAAAATTATATTAACAAAATAGAAAATGTTTAATGAAGTAACTATGCAATTTAAGAACTTTTGTCACTTTCTGCATGAAGTCTTTATGGCCATCTTTTTTGACCCCCAAGCTATTGGTACCTACCAGATAAGCTTAATATATCTGCTATGAATATAGCTATCGGGGTGTTTGAATTATTTGGGGCAAAGAATAACTATGATATGGCTTAATTTTTAATTACTTTTTATACTGAACTTAACACAAAATAAAGAGTACTTCCATATGTAAAAAAGATTGCATGTGAAATTACAAATCTCTATTATGTTCTTCCTTTTGAGATGATAAAAAATTCAACACAAAACTTTCAAAGCTATCCTGCTTGTCTGTTTTTTCTTTTGGCCTTTGTTTTTTTCTTTGCATTAAAAAATATTTCAATGACTTTTTTCATTTTGTGACATCAAAGTTTATGCTAATGTGCTTCTACTGAAGCTAAGCTGACAATGCCTTCCTTACCTTCTTGATCAGATGAAATCTTATTTAGCAGGTTTCCTCATTTTTATTAGTTGTGTCTGGATTTTGTGCTATAAACATATTTTTCCTTACTCTCTTTTGTTGTATTTTTAATTCTGTGGTCTTTAAGAATAGATATTATTGAAAGAAAATTTATAAAAACTATAGCTCTTAAAGAACACACTTCAGGTATGGGGAAGTTAAGTCTTTCAAAGATCATTCCAAACTCACAATGAAAAGCAAGGTCAGTTATACTGCAATGTAAATATGGTTGAAAATGAATGTTGAACTACTGCTTGCAGAACAACCTAATTAATCCTCAGAAAATAAGCAATGATCATCTGAGGAACTTGGCAATTGGAAGCTTCTTAAGAGGTGAAATAACAGTGAGAAGAGAATTAAAAAACAGTTGTTAGCCATTGTTATAAAGAAAAAAAAGTGCTAGCCATAAAATGAAAGACTGGAATACTGAAAGCTGGAAAAATTGACCAAGAGATGGAGATAAACATGCTTTATTATGCTGGGAACTCACTTGATTCAAACCCAACTGAAACTTATGAGCTTTTAAAAAACTAGATCTGGAAAAACTGACTTTTTATCAAAGGCAGGCTTATGTGACACTCATTGTAGTTTAATGATGAATTAAAGAGTGTCAAAATCTTATGAACTCAATGACAAATCATGTAAAACAAGTGACTGTTGCAAAAGAACACTGCAAATTTTTTATCAAAGATGCACACATTTGTAAGGCTTATTATATAAGTCATTATATGTACAATGCATAAAGTATAATTTGCTTTGTCTCAATTAATTTTTGTGTTACAGTATCTATTTGCATGTTGTCTTCCCCATTGTAAAGCTTCTTGAGTAGAATTATTTCACTTTTGCTTTATCTACAATGCCTGACTCATAATAGGTATTTGATTCTTATTGACTGACTGAAATAAACACAAAAGAGATCTTGACATTGTAATGAATGAAATACCTAAGAGAGAGTATTTCTTAATTTTAAGTTAATTTATTAATCAACTCAAAGAAGCAAAATGGCTAGTAGACTTCTCTCCATAATCCCAACAGGCATCAACAAGAGCAAGCAGGGCAAAAGAGCGAAAGAGCTGGTTTAAGAGTGAGAATTCCTCTGGCATGTATCTTATGTATCCCTTGGGTGTGATCTCACTTCTCAGTCCGTCCTCTCCACCACCTAAGACATCTCTGATTGGTAACAGTTATTGTGGAGGAGGACTTAAGAGGTCCTAACTCCTCTCTCATTACCTCATTACAAGAAGAAGCATGTCTTAAGTATGCCAACATTTGCCTTTTCTCCCCATCAAGTGACTGGGTCAATCCAACACAGCTGCACTCTTAATCAGTCATCATGGCTCCCAGCCCTGCCTACAATCCTGTCATCCTTTTAAGATCTGAACAAAAGGGAGGACCTAACCCAGTTTCATAGTTGGGGTTTTTGTTTCAGTCTGACTCTAGAATTTAGGTTATTTCAGCCTTTTCTTCTTATTTCACAATTCAACATTAATTTTCCACAACATTTAGAGGATAAGTATAAAACAAACAAAACTAAAAGCTGTTTCTTTGAAGAGAAAGTTCTTATTAATCACATTAAAAAATAATCCATCACACATAGCATTCAAAATTATACAACTCATTTACACAAAAAAACCCTCAAAACACACACTCCAAACCCCCAAATCTTAAAAGTATAGATATAGATGGAACATTTTCTTTTTAAACCCTTACCTTCCACCTCAGAAGTAATACTGTGTGATGGTTCTAAGGCAGAAGAATGGTAAGGGCTAGGCAATGGGGGTTAAGTGACTTGCCCAAAGTCACACAGCTAAGAAGGAACTGAGATCATATTTGAATCCAGGACCTCCTTTCTCTCAATCCACTAGACCACCTAGCTGCCCCCTATATGGGACACTTTAAATGAGAAAACAGTTATACATAAAACCAAAAGCTAGCATTATTTCAAATGAGGAAACACTAGAAGCTTTCATTCTTAGGTAAGGATCTTCTCTCTCCTCACAATTATTTGATATAGTTCTATGAATGCATAAAGAGATATAAGAAAGCAGTATGAGAAAAAGTAAAGGTATATTTCTCCTCTACTCAAGGTCAAAGTACCATAAATCACCAAAATAGTAGCACTTTTTTATAGCAGCAAAAATGTGGGGGAAAAAGTAGATGCCTGTGAATTGAGGGGACAAACTAACCATGGCACCTGAATGAAATGTAATATTTTGGTGCTATAAGAAATAATGAATGAGGTGGTCACAAAAGATGGCATCATATAAATTTATACAATATGAAATAACAGCACCAGGAAAACAACAGACACGGAAATTATAACAGCATAAACAGAAAGAACAACTGAAACAGAATGCTTCAAAATTATGATAACCAGACAGATCCCAGAGAAGAAATGCAAAAAGACACCTCATTTTCTTGCACTTTTGCAGAGGTGTGGGAGCAATGCACATAATGTCAAGACTTCTTTTTTTAACCCACATCTTCTATCTTAGAATCAATGCTTCCTATCAGTTTCAAGATAGAAAAGTGGTAAGGGCTAGGCAATTGAGGTGACACAGGACTTCCCAGTCTCCAGGTGTGGCACTTTATTTACTGAGCCACCTAGATGCCTGTTAAGACTTTTAAAATATGTTGGTTTATAATGTTTAAAATAGCTTTGCCAAACTATTTTTCCCTTCTCTATTTTTTTTTATTCTTTGTCTGAAGGGTGATTCTCTGGGATGAGACTGTGGACACTGACACTGGGAAATGTGATGCAAAAAACAAGAGATCAAAACAAAAGATTTTAAAATGACACATATAAAGAATAAAAGAGAAGCATATGATTTATGTGAACTTTTGAAAAATAAAGCAAAACCAGCAAAACAATACGTGAAATGGGAAGGCAAGAAAAATTCAAACTAGATACTGTATACTTATAACAAAGATTACTTTAAATGAATAGAACAATGTACTTCCCTCTCCCTTCCATGAAGAGGAAGAATCCTATAGGCATAGCTCAACTTAGTTGAGCTGATGTTTAGTTTTACAGAATTGGTTTATTTTCCATTTTCCATTCTTTTTTAAAGGGGACAAGGCTACACAAATTATAGTCTATGAACATAATGGAATATTCCTGTACTGAACAAAAAAAAGAATATGAAGAAAGCAAACACTAAAAATCAGTACTTAATTTATTGTTTTGATGACTGCCCTTGAGAAAGTGAGAGAGAAAATGTTAATAACTCAGATTTAACTTAAAAGTATGCTTAATCTGCATTGTTTTTTAGAGTTGATTACCAGCATACCATTGATAACAAGGCAGGGATTCCAGTTGGGTAGAGAGAGGGGTATATTAATCAATAAAAAAATAAAATGTGCTGTAATGAATGAAAATAAAAAATTTACAAAGCTGAATCAGAGAATAAACATTTAGAATGGTCAACAGTCAAATATTATGCAGAGATAATTTGGTAGTGGATGTTATCAATGTCATCAATTTCTAGAAGAACACTTTCAGTAGAATAGTGAAGCATATGACTCATTGAAAGGTGCTGAGGAAGTAGTGGGGAATCTAGAAGGAGAGGCATCAGATATAGAGGCAATAAAGATAGCTTTAAGTTCAGCTGTAAAAGGAAGGATAAGATGAGGCAGTAGTTGGGAGGGAAAGAAGGGCCAACGCTTTAAAAAAAAATTTACTAATAGAATTTATTTGCAAGTGTCTCAGCCCTTCTCTCCCCACCTTATGTCATAGAAGGCATCCTTTAGCAAAAAAGACAGACATATAATGTCTTTCATTTTTCCATTTTTCAGTTCATTCTCTGGAAGTGACATTCACAAAGTTATTCTTCAAATATTAAATCAGTAGCTGTATATAATGTTCTCTTGGTTCTCCTCATTTAGCTATTCATTAGCCTATGTAATTCTTTCCAAGTTTTAAAAAAAATTAGTCTGCTTGTTTCTTATAACATAGTAGTATTCGATCACAATCATATATTACAATTTGCTTAGTTATTCCCCAACTGTAAATATATTACTACTTCAGTTTCCAGTTCTTCGTCACCACAAAGAGAGCTTCCAAATATTTTGGAATATTTATACATAATAATCCATACAATGGAACCTTGGTACTTTGTCACTGATTTGGTCCAGAAGGCAGGTCAGGTAACAAAAAGGTGAGTACCAAATGAATTTTTCCCATAAGTAATAATGTAAATTGAATTAATTTGTTCAAGACACCCAGAAAACCCAGATTTTACAAGGCTGCATGGAGTTGTGATAATGAGTATCTTTGTTTCACTTCTGATCTTAGTTGGGAAGGCTTCAAGTTTATACCCATTACAAATAATACTTGCTGAGAATTTTAGATACCTTGTATCATTTTAAGAAAAAAATCTATATATATATATACAGACATATATATATATATATATATACTTTCCATTTTTAAAAATAGGAATGAGTGCTGTATATTGCCAAAGGCCTTTTCTGTATCTGTTATGTTTTTAATTATTTTATTAATATAACCAATTATGTTGATATTTTTCTTTATATTAAACCATCCCTACATTCTTGGTACAAATCCTGCTTAGTCACAATACAATCTTTTCATATATTGTTGTAGTTTCCTATCTGGCATTTTATTTAGAAATTTTGCATCCTTATTTTCTTTGTTTTTGTTCTTCTTGGTTTAGTTATCAATCAGTACCATATTTGTTTCATAAAAGAAGTTTGGCAAAACTCCTTCTTTACCTGTTATTTAAAATAATTTATTTAATATTGAAATTAGTTGACCTTTGAATATTTGGTAGTATTCACTTGTAAATCCAACTGGTTTTGATGCTTTTTTCTTAGGAAGTCCTTTTATTTTATAGCTTGTTCAATTTCTTTTTTCCAAAACAGGTTTATTTACATATTCTATTTCCTCCTTTAATAATCTAAGCAGTTTTCTTGGTAAATATTCTTCCATTTCACTTAACATTGTTAAAATTTGTTTGCCTATAATATGCAACAAATTTTCTGCTTTAGTTTCACCTTCACTGGTGGCATATTCATCCTTTTCATCTTTAATGCTAGTGATCTGGTTTTTTTCTCTTCTTCATAAATCATATTAACTAATGGTTTGCCCTTGTTTTGTTCATTTTTTCATAAACCTAACTTCTAGATTTATTAATTCAGTGGTTTTCTTATAGTCAGTTTTATGGCTCTCACCTTTAATTTTTAGGATTTCTATAATTTGTTTAGTTGGGGATTTAAAATTTGTTCTTTTTCTAGTTTTTAAAGTTGCATACCCAATTCCTTCATCTTTTTCTTTTTCTATTTTATTATTATAAACAATCAGGGATAGGAATTTTTCTCCAAATACTGCTTTTGCTATAACCCATAGATTTGATATGTCCTCATAATTATTATTCTCTTTAATAAATTATCATTTATACAATTTTTTCTTTAATCCACTCATTATTTAAGATTTAGTTTTCAATTAGTTTTTACTTTGTGTTTCTATGGTTCCTAATTATATATAATTTTTATTGCATTATGATCTGAAAAGGAAGCATTTTGCATTTGTTTTTCTACATTTAAATATAATATTTTTGTACCCTAATATATGGTCAATTTTTACAAAAGTACTATGTACTGCTGAGAAGGTATACTCGTTTCTGTTCAATTCAATGATATCTATCACAAATAACTTATCAAATTATATTTTCTATCATATTTAAGTTATCAAAGATTCCTTTCATTTTTTTGACTTTTTATTTTGGGTTAAGATTTATCTAGTTCTGAAAGGAGGAAAATTGAAGCCTCCCACTATTATAGTTTTGTTATCTATTTTGATCTATAACTCATTTAGCTTTTCCTTTAAAAATTTGGATGCTAGCAATGTAATGACCCAGGACAATTCTGAAGGGATTTATGGAAAAGAATGCTACTCATATTCAGAGGAAGAATTACAGGAGTGGAAACACAGAAGAAAACCAACTGCTTGAACACATGGGTTGAAGCGGACATGATTGGGGATGTAGACCACACCAATGCAACTATCAATGATATGTAAATAAGTCTTGATTGATGACACATGTTAAAACCAGTGGAAATGTGCATTGCCTATGGGGGGTGTGTGTGAAGGAGGGGTGAAAGGGAAAGTAAAAATATGAATCATGTAACCATGGAAAATTTTTCTAAAAAAAAAAAAATTTAAATCTAAATAAAATTTTGGATGCGGTTAACATTCATCAGATGTCCAATTTGTTCCCTACCTCTCCAATTTGCACCTTCTTAGAACCCTTCCCATATACTCTTCCTTTGTCCTTCTAGATAGATCTAAATTAGTCCATACTTCTAAAGATCTCTTGTTTAGTCCCCCCTACCCTTTCTAGTTCTTATTCTATCCACCTCTCCAAAAGGCCCTTTTCTCTATACCCCTTCTATTTCTTGATATAAACTTGATTCTAGAAATCCCTTCCTTATCCTGAGTTTCTCTCTAATCCCTTAACCTCACCCCCCCTATTTCTTCATATACCCTTCTAGGTAACCCTCCCGTCTTATCCCACTTTGCCCTCTTTTCTCTTAATCTATCCTCCCTTCCTTATTTCCTTTAGGGAACTTTCAAATCCCTCCTTTATCCTATCTCCTTTTCTCTGTATGCTAAGACATAACCTTCTGATTGCATATATTGTTCTTTTAACCTACATCTGAAGAGAATGGGGTTTTAGCCCTTTACCTTCTCCCTTCCCTTCTCTGTGACAGTTCTACTCATACCTTTATAATTATTCTATGAAACCTCTTCCTGCTCTACTGTATTATTTTTAGCTTATTCAATTGAACCTTAAGTCTTCTATCTATATATGCTCTTTTACTACCCAGGTAAAGATGTCTTTCTGAAGTCTTATTGATGACATTGCCCCAAAAAAGTAAGCAATTTGGCCTTTTGGGTTCCTTATAATTGATCTTTCTCATGTTTACCTTTTTATTTTTACAGGCCAAATTTTCTACTAAGCTCTGGTTATTAACCCCCAAATAGTTGAAACTCCTTTATTTTGTTAAATATTCTTTTTTTCCCTTATGCTCCGTCTTACTATGTATGTTTTGTTCTTGGTTGTAAACCCAGTTCCTTTGCTCTTTGAAATATTTTGTTCTATGTCCTTTGTTCTTTTAATTTTGAAGCTGTAAAGTCATGTTATTCTGACTGTAGTTTCACAATATTTAAATGGTTTTTTTTCTTATTTCTTGTAGTATTTTTTTCTTAACCATAGAGCTATGAAACTTAGCAATGTTTCTGTGCATTTTCATCTTGAATTTCTATTCATTCTACTCTCTGGTTCTAGAATTAGTGGGCAATTTTCCTTAGTGATTTCTTGGAGTATGGTGTCTAAACTTGTTTTGATCATAACTTTCCAGGAGTCCAAAAATTCTCATATTATTTCTCCTTGATCTATTTTCCAGGCCAGTTGTTTTTATAAGATGAATTATGTTCTCTTCTAGTATTTCATTTTGCTTTATTTGTTGCCTCAGAAAGTCGTTAGCTTCCCTATGTCCAATTCTAGTTTTTACTGAATTCTTTTCTTCCTTGAGTTTCTGGTTCTATTTGGGTGATCTTTCAAAAGTTTCTTGATTTTTTTCCCTAATTTTTCCTCAACCTCTCTCTTTTGGATTTTGAGGTATTTTTAAAAGCTCTTCCAAAAGCTCTTTTTAGGCTGTGACCATTTAAAGTTTTTCTTTGCTGTTTTAGAAGTGTTTCTACTCCTTTAAGTTTGAACCCAGGTCTTTTCTGTCCCCTTAATATCTAGTAATAGGTTCTTTCTTATTGCTTATAATTTTTTTTTGGTGGTATTTTAACAGCCAGGCCAAGAGCCTTTATTGTTAGCTAAATACTGGAATCCCAGGATTCCTAGGGTGTAGGGGGTGATGCCTCATGTTTCAGGATTTTTTAGTGTTTGTTTTTTCCTGAGTCCTATTTAATTTTTCCAATTTTTTATGATCTAGGGTCAGGTGTAGTCCCTGATCCTCTGCTCAAGTCCCAGACTGATTGACCCTCAGGTGCTCCAAACAGAGCCCCCCAATGGTTCTGCCACTCCAAACAGCTCACCTCCCCACTGTGATGGCAGCCAGAGACTCTACTCTGTTGGGGAGTAAACACATCAGACAGGGCCCCCAGAGCCTCAGCAACTATGCATACTGGTGTTTCTTCCTCATTCCTTCTCTCCTGATGCTAAAGCCTGGGATAAAAGCAAGTGTCTGGTTAGTGCACCTGAGCGACTGAAATCCTTCTCTGAGGTCACTTCCAGGGTTTGCTGCCTATTGACTCCATTGCTACCTGCCACTGGATGTAAGCTCCCAAGTTAAGCAGATAAGGTGAGGCTTCTGAGAGAATTTACTATTTGGAACACATCTTCTTTTGGGGCTGCTACTTAAGCCCACCTTCTGACATTTGAGTGAAGAACAAGGTTTGAGAGGCTTGAGGCTTATCTATATAAGGGAAGCACATGGATACTCTGGGAAGATACCAGAAACCTTATAGCTCCCTAGCTTTCAGAAGATGCTTGTCTCTTGTTCCATGTGATTCCTTGGAGCTCAAAAGACAAGCCTCTCACCTGGACTGTGGTCAAGTATGCCAAATCAGAGGGACTGAGAAAATGATGTTCAAGAAGAGATAAGTTTCAGGTCCAGGGAAGGAAGCCTCTCTTTTGTGCTGGAATTGTGGTGAGATGAGGCAGGTAAGAAAGCCCCAGAGGGTGAGTGTTGCCTAGGGGAGCCCTGGTGTACCTGAGGTCTAACTGAGAATCTGGTGCAGCTGGTAGGAGAAGGAAGCTTGGGAAGGGAAAGACCGGCCACATATGCCTGGTACCTTTTCTTTCTCTGCCCCCACTTTTTATCATTATTAAGTAATTATAAATTAAGATACAGTCTCCAGAGAATTTTAATCTTATCATTGCCAGTCCTGCTGCCAGGGTTTGCTGCTTGCTGATTTTGTGTTGTTTGCTCTGGGATATTTGTACTATCTGGTGAGCCTGAAACTAGGGAAGACATAGACCTTCCTCCCAAAGTTGTCTTTGGCTGCTCAGCTTCACTCCTGACTTCTTTTTTGCCACTTTTAGCATTGATTCTGTAATTATTTTTGATTTAACGTAGGGGAATTCAGAAACTGAGGAAGTCTCATGCCCTACCCTGCCACCTTCCCATCCTACCCCCACCCCAGTCAAAGTTTTGTTAGGGCTATGTAGAGCTAAGTATGTGTGTAGACAAACACAAATGAGAAGAAGTCAATGGGAGAGGTTGGAATTGAAGATGCAAAAAGAGAATGGCTAATGGAAGGTCTTGGAAGAGGTAGGAAGAAATATGAACAAGGGCACAGGAACAAAGATTAGCAAAACACAATCTTTTGTGACCATAGAGAAGTGAAGAAGTGAGGATTATGTTGAGAAATTCTGAAGAATAGATTAGAGGTTTTGGATGGTTTTGGTGAGGTAGTGATAGGGAAAGAAAGCTGGAGTTTGGAGAAAGAAAAGGAAAAGAATAAAAGGTTTGAAACAACATGGAGAATGAGATACAGAGAATGGTAGAATAAAAAGACCACCAAATGGCATTTTAAAGCCCTGTTGCACTAAAGAAGCATAAATTTGCAGGGGGTGACAGTCACTAGAAAATGTTCCAGTCTAGGGTTCTCAACATGCAAAATTAGAGATACATACTGAGCAGGGTCCTTGTGAAGTGCTATTTCCCTGGCTGTTCCCAACAACATCACAGCAGCACTTTTAGGCTTCTCTTTTTCTGCTTTATTTATAAATGAAGACACCAAATTAAAAACATCTGAATACCTAAGGAAAAAAGAATATGCTTAGTTTATTATTTTCATATATTTCATGTTATATTTATATTATGTCCTTTATAAGATGATATGAAGACAATAGACTCTAACTTTAGGTTCCTTGGTCATAGCCATTAAAATAGGTCAAATTAAACCTGAAGATCAAGGAGACATACAGATGCCAGATCAGTTGGTTTGCTTGTGCCTGAATCCATAATCCACTGAATAGGTATAGATAAACTCAACTTAGTTGTCAAGAAGGAAAAAAATTCATGTTGCAATAGGCCTTTATAAAAGCCAATATCTTCCACTCTCCTTGGAAACTAATTGGTAGGCAGTACAGAAGACAGAGAACTGGTGAAGTCTTAAAAATTGTCTTTTCTGTTAATTCATGTTTTAAGAGGTAGCCTACATTAAACACAGAATAATATTACAACCCAAAGTTTATAAAGGCATAGGAAATAACAGGTGAAAATGTGGTCTGGAGTAAAAGACAGAAGATCCAAGTCTCATTCTCAGTATTACTACCATACTATTAGCCATATGATCCCAGAAAAAATCTCTTAGCTTTTGAACACCAATGCTCTCATCTAAAATGGGATTTATACTAGACCTACCGAACTTGCAAGGTTTTGAGAATTAAAGAGATAATGCTTCTAAAATGATAAAGGGTATTATTACTAATTGTAGTGTTTGGATTTTAACCAATATAGAATGTGAGGCCATTTCCCTGAGAATGACATTTATATATTAATGGGGGCATTCAATTCCCATTAACAAAGAATGGATCCTTTTCACCAGCCTCCTTCTGAAAATGAAGCCAGTTTTCTGCCTCTTGCTTATAAAAAGGAGTTGTGTCCTCTTTTTGGGTCTGGACAGTTTTGACCTTTGGATCTCCCTTGACTGTCCCCATTGGTGGATATTTCAAAAGAAGAGATGGAAACTTAGGAGTAGCCTCAAATGTGGCACAAGGCTTTGAGTTTGACCTTAGGTACCTTAAGGGGAAAATGATTTCACACAATATCACAATTTAATATTAATTTAATATTTCAATTCTTCCCCAATTACTTCATTACAGGGAAGGCATATATTTTGCCTATACAAAAAAGATGCCTGGACACTTTTCCTCTCTGCCTTAGACCACCTTATTTTAAATGAATCAAAGTTTAAGAGGGCTGATGAGCTCACACTTAATCTTTCAAATGGGCCAAGGTTCACCATATCTGATCAGCTCTGTCCTTAAATCCTTTGAAGATTTTTATCTTTGAAAATTGAAGATTTTAACAAAAGAAAGAAGATTCCAACCCTGTTTGATAGCCCTGGGTTGGAAACTTAGGAGTAGCCTCAAGTGTGGCACCAGGCTTTGAGTTTGACCTCAGGTAGCTTAAAGGGAAAATGATTTCACACAATATCACAATTTAATATTAATTTTCTCCATAATAAAATCTGGATAATGAGATTAGAAGATATTTTCTTACATTTTCTTCTACAAAAATGAAACTTAGGAGATTGGGCAGTGATAAAAATAGGGAAAAAACTTTTACTAAAATTATCTCACTTTAAAAGGGTTGGTACCCAATTTTTCTGAATAAGACTAGTCTTATCTTAGCTGACCATGATCATCCTTCAAAATGGATTCCCATTTTAATGGGACTCTTACTTGCTGGATACCAAATCATATCTAGAATCTCTCTTGGGAGACACCTGCTGAAAAAAAAGAAGTTGAGATGGCCTAAATATCCTGGCTGGACTTTTACCATAAAAGTAGTAGCTAATTCACTCTAAATTTAAGTAATTTTGAAAAGCAGAGAGCCAAAAGTGATCAGAAAATACAATTAAGTATTATACTTAAGAGTGCTAGGTTAATAGTTTTGTTGAACTGTGAACAAAATTGGCGAGAAAGTTACTTTGACTTACCATAAATATAAATATATAATCTAAAAAAATCTTATGTTCTCAAAAAGATAACTGCTATTGATACTTTTGTTTTCTTATCTTTCATATAGGCATTAAACTACCCTAGACATTTATGAAAATGGTATAGATAATGAGACTATTTGGAAGCTACTATATTATTGATTATATTCATTATGTTTTCTTTAAAGTTTCTAGAGTTCTATAAAATATTGCCAAGGAAAACTCTGTAAAGAATATTAGACACAATATACTTCAAATACAAAGTAAAATTCAAGACCATAAGAGAGAAGAAAAAAAGTTTTACAGCATGACAATCTTTACTCTGGGTACCAATGGGTCATTATAAAACAAGTATGCAATGCTAACAAGAGATGTATTTGGTCCTCAAATTTTACTACAGCACTATTTACTCACCTATATATAACCTCATTTTGAAACCGACTGCAGACATTACATCGTCCAGGTGTCTGTTTTGAGGAACATGTGCAATCCTGAAAACTCAGAATAATCTCTCCAGAAAGATAGTTGTTATATTGTATAGAAAGCTCTCGAAGAAATTTAAATAGAAGTTCTCCTATAAAAAATAAAGGAGGGAGGGGGCAAAGAAAAGTCTTTCATTTAGGAGAAGAAAAAAACAAAAAAGTCATAGAAAATCATTTTAAGTGGGATTAACAGAGGAACAAAATGTTATGGATTTAAAGAAACTTTTAAAGCAATTGCTTACCCCCGTGATGGAGATCTGTATCTATCTCTGTGAGTTCCAGGTTAAAAATTACAAGGACACCAGTCAAAGTAAAATTTCGCTGGTCCTTCCAAAATTTACTTTTGTTATGGGCATTGCAATGACAAGAGGAAGAAGTTGTCCAATACTGACACTGTTAAAAAAAAAACAAAACAAAAAAACTTCAACTATCAAAAAAAAAGGTCTCTTTTATGTTACATCAGTGTCTTGACAAGATGACCAACCATTTATTATAAAGTGTGATACTGCAAGTTATACCTTAGTTTCAAAAGATAATATATTAATGTGCTTCTTTAGTGTATAAAAATGACACTACTGATTTATCAATAAAAGGGCAAGTGTACAGAAGGGTTTTTCCAGGATAACATTGGAAGTAACACTCTTCCATTTATACTTTCCTGCCAGGAATAGACGAGTGATCTAAAATTAATAGCATAGGTGGGGTGGGAGGGTTGGTTCCTAATCCTGACACAGCAGGACCCCAGATTCCTATCCACTAATCAGTCATTTCCAATGACCTTAACTGACAGAAAAGGGCTTCAGAAGAAGAAAAATTTTCAAGCATGCCAAAGCATTGTATAGTTTAAAAGCTTCTTCAAGAGAGCAAAAAAGCATTGCTTTTTTCCTTTATAAATGAGACAACTTTACAACAAGATATATTAAATGGAGTATATAAAAATATTTTACAATTTCTTTTAACACTATTTCTGTAAAATATGATGACAAATTTTGCTATACTATATGGAAAATTTTTGCAGTCCATTTTGATTTATGTAGGTAGATATCCTTATATAGGATTTATATAAAAGTATTTATGAAATATATCAGCAAGTACTCCTAATATGACTAGTTTAAAAGTCTAATTACATAAAATACTCTAACAGTCTTAAAATCCATCAACCTATGTATTTTTTTTAGCATGTCAATCCTGACTTGACTTAATCTCATCTTACCTCTGATGCTAGTTTATCACAAACATAGCAGTAGCACTGACCACATATATCTGAATTTTGTTTAACAGGAATACACGTCTCATTCTCTGTTCGTCTGAAATCAATACAAAATCAGTTAGTGATAAGTTACAGAAGAAATATACAATATTGATTTGAATATCATACTCCTCCATTATCCCAAATTTGGCATGTATAAAATTTGGTCATAGTCTAGAATTATGTTTATTAAGAGAATAAGAGCAGAAACAAAGAGAACAGCAATGATAAAATATCAATGTCTTTCTCTGAACTGAAACGTGAAAAATTTAATTCCCCAATAATTATATTAGCTTTTTTGCAGTGGATAATGTATATATTTTTTCCTTTCAAAAGAAATAAATACTAAGATAGTAAAAGAGCACCTAGTTGTCCTTGATGAATTCAGGCCACTAGGCCCAGGTCACCTGCAACCTTGGGTCTTGAATGAATTGGCAGAGAAGGTACAGGGACCCATCTGATTTATACCAAATTACTTTCCAAAAAAACAAAACAAAACAAAAAAAACACAATGACATAACACCTCAAAATGAATTTTGGAGCAGTATAACTGACAAAAAGACAAGATGAAATAATTTTCCAGCCCCAAACAACCTATTAAAGTGGGAGGTGGTGGGGAGGAGTTGGATAACTGCTCAGAAGATTATAGGGTCCTTTTGTGGTTCTGGGGGCAAGACTCTTGTTGCATTGCTCATACACAGAATCAGGCTGCAGCCCTATGAGGAGGAGCATCAGCATACACCAGCACTTATAGCCATGGGGAGCAGGGGACTCTGGTCACAATTATAAGGGGTGAAAGAGAGCTTGGGGTTACTCATAAATCAGAGTATAGGCCAGGAGAAAATTAAACATACCTCTCCTTATATCATACTACCTTGGAAGAACTGAAAGCAGATAGATCTTCAGTGCCAGCTCTGAAGGCTGCTGCACAAAGAACCTGAAGCTTGGAACAGTTCTCCCTTCACTACAGTTACAGGGCCCAACTTTAACAGTTTTTAAAACTAAAAGAAAAAGAGCAAACAACAAAAAAAACTCAACATAGAAAGTTATTTTGGTGACAGGTGACTCAAAATCAGAAGAAGACAAAGCCAAGACTGCTGCATCCAAAGTCTCCAAGAAAAATATTAATTGCTTGCAAGACTCCTCAAAATGAAGGAGTTCAAAAAGGATTTTAAAAATCAAATAAGAGAGGTAGAAAAAAATATTGGGAAAAGAAATGAGATACAGGAAAATCGTGAAAAAAGAGTCAATAGCTTGGTAAAGGAGGCACAAAAAAAAAACTGATGAAACCTTACAAAAGAGAATAGGTTGATTGGCAAAAGAGGTACAAAAATCCAAAGAAGAGAAGAAATTCTTAAAAAGCAGAACTGACCAAAAGGAAAAAGATACACAAAAATACACTGAAGAGGAGAACTTATTGAAAGACAGAATTGGCTCTTTGGAAAATGAGGCACAGAAGCTCACTCAAGAATAGCGTGCCTTACCCTACACCAAGATAAATTCAGAATGGATAAATGACTTGAATATAAAGAGGGAAACTATAAGTTAAGTGAACATAGAATAGTTTTCTTGTCAGATCTCTGGGAAAGGAAAGATTTTAAAACCAAGCAAGAGTTAGAGAAAATTACAAAATGTAAAATAAATGATTTTGATTATATCAAACTAAAAAGCTTTTGTACAAACAAAAACAATGTAGCCAAAATCAGAAGGGAAACAACAAATTCGGAAAAAATTTTTATAACAAAAAACTCTGACAGGGGTCTAATTACTCAAATATACAAGGAGTTAAAGCAATTGTATAAAAAATCAAGCCATTCCCCTATTGATAAATGGGCAAGAGACATGAATAGGCAATTTTCAGATAAAGAAATCAGAAGTATCAATAAGCACATGAGAAAGCGTTCTAAATCTCCAATAATTAGAGAAATGCAAATCAAAACAACTCTGAGGTATCATCTCACACCTAGCAGATTGGCTAAAATGAAAGAAGGGGAGAGTAATGAATGCTGGAGGGGATGTGGCAAAACTGGGACATTAATGCATTGCTGGTGGAGTTGTGAACTGATCCAACCATTCTGGCTGGTAATTTAGAACTATGCTCAAAGGGCTATAAAAGACTGCCTGCCCTTTGATCCAGCCATACCATTGTTGGGTTTGTACCCCAAAGAGATCATAGATAAACCGACTTGTATGAAAATATTTATAGCCACGCTTTTTGTGGTGGCAAAAAACTGGAAAAGGAGGATATGTCCTTCAACTGGAGAATGGCTGAACAAAATGTGGTATATGCTGGTGATGGAATACTATTGTGCTCAAAGGAATTCCATGTGAACTGGAAAGACCTCCAGGAACTGATGCAGAGCTAAAGGAGCAGAGCCAGAAGAACATTGTACACAGAGACCAATACGCTGTGGTAAAATAGAATGTAATGGACTTCTGTACTAGCAGCAATGCAATGACCCAGGATAATTCTGAGGGACTTATGGAAAAGAACGCTACCCACATTCAGAGGAAGAACTACAGGAGTGGAAACAGAAGAAAAACAAGTGCTTGAACACATGGGTTGAGGTGGACATGATTAGGGATGTAGATTTGAAACTACCACACCAATGCAACTATCAACAATATGGAAATAGGTCTTGATCAATGACACATGTTAAAACCAGTGGAAATACGCATCAGCCATGGTGGGGATGGGGTGGGGTGGAGCTTGGGGGATGAGGGGGAAAGTAAGAGCATGAATTTCGTAACCATGTTAACTTATCTAAAAAATAAATATTAATAAATGTTAAAAAAAAAAGAATAGTGTACCTTAAAAATGAAAATTGGTCAAATGGAAGCTAATGACTCCACAAGACATCAAGAAACACCCAAAGTCAAAAGAATGAAAACAAAACAAAACAACAACAACAAAACCAGAAGAAAATGTGAAATATCTCATGGGAAAAACAAATGACCTGGAAAATAAATCCAGGAGAGATAATCTAATAATTATTGGACTACCTGAAAGTCATGATTAAAAAAGTTTAGACTTCAACTTTCAAGAAATCATCAAGGAAAACTGCCCTGATCTTCTAGAACCAGAGGACAAAACAGAATTGAAAGAAGCCACAGAGAAGTTCCTGAAAGAGATCCCAAAAGGATAACTTCCAGGAATATTATAGCCAAGTTCCTAGCCCCCAGGTTAAGAAGAAACAAACTACTTCAAGTAGTCAAAAAGAAACAATTCAAATATCATGGAGCTATAGTCAGAATAACACAAGAATTAGCAGCTTCTATGATAAAGGATCAGGGGGTCTGGAATATGACATTCTAGAGGGCAAAGAAGCTAGGACTTTAACCAAGAATTACTTACCCAGCAAAACTGAGCATAATCCTTCAGAAGAAAAAAAATGGATATTCAATGAAATAGAATACTTTCAAACATTTCTGATGAAAAGACCAAAGCAGAATAGAAAATCTGACTCTCAAATACAATACTTGAGAATCATAAAAAGATAAACAGGAAAGAGAAATTGAAAGATATTCGATAAGATTAAACTGTGTACATTCCTACATGGGGAGATGATTCTTGTAACATCAAAGAATTTCATCATTATTAGGACTGTTAGAAGGAGTATACATAGACAGAGAGTGAGGGTGTGAGTTGAATATGATGGGATGATATAAAAAGTTATCTCCTAATAGGAAAATAGGATAGGAAGGGGAATAGGGTTGATAGAAAGAGGGTAAATTGGAGGAGATAGAGGTCAGAAACTAAACAGAGGCAACAGGATGGAAAGTAATACACAGTAATCATAATGGTTCAAAAATTTTTTACAAGTCTTTCTAATAAGTCTCATTTCTCAAATACATAGAGAAATTAATTGAATAATTAAGAATACAAGTCATTCCCCCAATTGATAAACAGTCAAAGGATAAGAACAGCCCGTTCTCAAAGTAATTAAAGCTCTATGGTTATTAAAAAATGCTCTAAATTGCTACTAATTAGAGAAATGCAAATGAAAATAATTTTGATGTACCACCCCATACCTATCATTCTGGCTATCATGACAGAAAAGAAAAATGACAAAACTTTGAGATGTGGGAAAGCTAGGATATAAATAAACTATTGGGGGTGTTGTGAACTGATTCAATCATTCAGGAGAGCAATTTAGACCTATGCTCAATGGGTTATAAGCTATAAAACAGTACATATCCTTTGACCCAGCAATACCATAATTAGGTTTGTATCTCAAAGAGATAAGAAAAAAACAAAAAGGGGAAGGGTCCTTTATGTACAAAAATATTTAAAGCAGCTTCTTTTTAAGGGAGACCAAAGATTTGGAAAGTGACAGGATATACATCAATTGGCTGAGAAAATTACAGTATATGATTGTAATAGATTATTATTGTGCTGCAAGAAATGATGAGCAGAAATAGCTCAGAAAAACCTGGAAAGACTTATATGAACTGAAGCAGAATTAAATAAGCAGAACCACGAGAACATTGTACAGTGACAGGAATACTTTACAATGAATAACTGTGAATAACAGCTATTCTCAGCAATATAATGATCCAAAACTATCCCAAAGGGTTCATGATAAAAAAAAAAAAAGTCATCTACTTTCAGAGAAAAAAAAAAAACTGAGCCCGAATTTGGAACAAAGTAAAATTTTTTTCACTTTCTTTTTTTTAATTTGAGTTTCTTTCCACAAAAGGATTAATATGGAAAAAGGTTTTATATAATAACACATGTAAAATCTTTATGATTGCATATCATCTCAAGGTGGGGGTGGAGGGTTGAGGAGAGCATTTGAGAGTCAATATTTGTTGAAAAATGTTGGAAACTTTTTACATTTAATTGGGGGGAAAAACTTAAATTAAATTAAATCCAAACCCCCCAACCCCTAAAAAGAATTGGCAACTGGAGCAGCGAGGTGGCTCAATGGATTGAGAGCCAGGCCTAGAAACAAGAGGTCTGGGTTCAAATTTGACCTCAGGCACTTCCTAGTTGTGTGACCCTAGGGCAAATCATTTAACCTCAAATGCCTAGCTTTTACCATGGGTATTAATTCCAAGACAGAAGGTAAGGGTTTTTAAAAAAGAAAGGAAGGAAAAAAGGAGGGAGGGAAGAAAAGAAGGAAAGAAAAGAAAACTATAAGGTCAGCGAGCCTGATTTGGACACCTGGCAAAATTGTGGAATATTATTATCAAAGAGATGATTGGTAAATGTTTAGAAAATGAAGCAACGGTCACAAGGAGCTAGGGCAGCCTCAGATAATAATAGGTCATATTAGATTAACCATATTTCTTTTTTTGAGAGAATTACTAAAATGGTAGGGTTCAGTGGAATGCTGTAGTTTGCCTCTTTTAGCAAAATATCTGATAAAGCATTTGATACTATTCTTCTGGAAAAGACGAAAAGATGTAGGTGAGAATAATTAGGTCGATATGGAAGTGGTTGACAAGCTGGATTCAAAGGAGAAGGCATTAATATTTTCAATGGAGCCCCTTCAGGGGTCTGTGCTTGGTCTCCTGCAGCATTTAACATTTTCACACATGCACTAGATCAAGGAATAAAAAAAATATTTTTTTCACATGTGTGATGACCCAAATCTGGGAAGGAGAGCTAAACAAAATATCTCGGCAGGCTATCACATTAGGTTGAAGGTAATAAGATAAAAACAGAATAAGGATAAAACATCAAGCCTTACACTTAGGTTAAAGAAAATAAACTTTACAAGAACAAGGGACAGACAGAGCAGTTTGTTTGAAAAAGATTTGGGGGGTTTAGTTTACAAGCTCAAAATCAGCCACGAATAGAATGAGAGATAAAAATGATAATGTGATTTTTCATTTCCTTGAGAGGCAGAGCTCCCAGAGTAAGGAGGGATATCCTTAAAGCTTAATGTGGAATCTGTCCCAGAGCTGACACATTCTGCACTTTTAGGGCCAGACCTCTGGAATCCTGTGTACAATCCTGGGCAACACATCTTATAAAAGACCACTGACAGGCTGGAACAATCAGGGACAGCCAAACAGAATGGTGATGACCCTTTGAGCCCAGGTCCTATAAGGGCTATTTGAAGGAAGAAGGGTTTAATCTAGGGAAGACTTGGAGGGAAAGCAGGAGAAGATTTGTTAAACAGTAGCCACCTTCAAAGAACTTTAAAGGCTGTCAAGTGAAGAGGGATTAGACTTGTTATACTCAACTCCAGTTAGTAAAAGAAGAAATAATGGGCTTAAGTTGCAAAGAGACAAATTTAGGTTTGATGTTAGGAAAAACTTCCTAGCAATTCAGGCTATCCTAAAATAGAACGAAATGGAGTGTCTTGGGAGATTGTATGTTCCTCATCATTGTGCGTCTTCCAGCAGGGACAGATGGATGATCGGTTGTCTTGGTATGCTGTAGTAGGGAATCTTTTTTGCGTAACATATTAAAGTAGATGGCTCCTGAGGGGAGTGGTTTTTAAAAAGGTTTGAATTTATGAAGACAAATCTCCTTAAGACAAGTTTCTATATAGCAAAAAAGATTCCTTGGACAAAACTAATGGTCCATTCATTTCAAACAATATTTAATATGACAACTGAATTTGGATAGGTCCTGGGGACTAAATGTAATGGGAAAATTCAGTTAGGGGAAGCTTCACTTTTTTCATTTATATAGTTATTAAAAATAAAAAAAATCAACATGAGACCACAAAAGAAATCAGTAGCTTCAAGTTAAATATAGCTGAATTATCATCTGCCATGTTAAAAATGTTTTGATCTATATTCCCAAAGTAAAATTTATCCAGAAGTGAAAAGAAAAACAAATTCAATGATACTTTACTATTTGCTATGATTTAAATGGCTCAGCTGAGGATGCTAAATAAAACAAACTTAAAACATAAGTTTAGACAGTAAAGTAGAACATTTCATATTGAAACAGTCCACTAATGTGTACAAACACATGCAAGTAGACTTGATATTTTATAGGATGCCACAGTCAACTTGAGGACACAGTTTTCATAGTTAGTCAGAATAAAAGTATTTTCCCTTAAGAAAATGTTTCTCTATTGTTGTCATGGTAAAAAAACATACTCAAAGGGGTGTGTCATACAGTCATATCTTGCATGTGGCATCACCATCCCTTTTTTGCAGAAAGTAACTACTAGTCCAGATTCCTCATCCACGATTTCTTCGGATTTCTTCTCTTTTATATCAGAATTTTCTGAAAAAGTAAAAGAAGGGAGAAGAGACAGAAAGTGTAACAATTATTTTTAATTAGAAAGGATAAAATCCTATTCTTTCTATAAATTGATAAAATTTTAAAAGTCCACTAATCTGGGTTTATCTGGAGAAATATTCCAAATATGGAGTGAAGAAAAAAATATCAAAAACACCTAAAAGTAAAGAAACTATAGATTACTCTCAGTCTCTGCTCCCTGAGCAAAACAACTCTGTTCTTAGAGACTGTGATAATCATCATCACTTCAATATTTCATGTCTTACCTAGAGGTTAAATAGTTGCTTTAGTTATGGTGTGGTAGTTCACAGAAGCAGGCTTAAGGGGCAGTTAACAAAAGATAGATTAATATTTTGTAATTGATTTAATATAAAATGATCTCTTTATAGCTCTTCTTTGCTATTCCCCTCTTTTGTCATGACCAAAAACCCAAGTCAACATAGCATATATAAGAGAGTACTAGTTTGGGACATTTGAGTCTTAAAGCCACCCATTCTGTTAGTTATGTAAACTGAGCAAGTTTTTGTTGTTTTTTTAAAACACAAATTGTTTCCTTACCTGCAAAATGAGGAGGTTTGACTAGATAACCTCTCATGACCCAAAAGAAAAATTTTTTGATTCTTTTAGTCTAGGTTAATTCCCTCTTTGAGATCATTTAAAAAATCCTTTTTCATCCAATATAAAAAACTCAATATATTTTTAAACTCTTATCTTCTATCTTAGAATCAATATGTGTATTGGCTCCAAGGCAGAAGAGTGGTAAAGGTTAGGTAATGGGGGTTTAAGAGATTTGCCCAGAGTCATATAGCTAAGAAATGTCTGAGGCTAGATTTGAACCCAGGAATTCCCACTTCTGGGCCTGGCTCTAAATCCACTGGGTCACCTAGCTTCTCCTATATCCTGTCAATATTGAAATTTGCTTCTTACCTCTTCCACAGGTATCACTCTCAAATAACTCACTTCTTTATTACTGCAACAGTTTATATATACTTGCTGGTCTTTCCTCCCTCAGTCTACATTACCCCAGTACTTCCTACACCAGAAGGGCTATTAGAATAGTCTTCCTAAAGAACTAAATTTTATTATATCACCTTACTGATTCTATAAAGTTTTTGTTTTAAAACCCCTTATCCTCAGCCTAAAATACAAGGTTCTTAGTTAAGCATGCTAGTTTTCTAGTGTTCTTCCCCCCCCCCCAAAAAAAAACACTAACAGGTTTATTACTGCCTCTCAATATGCTAAAATAACAGCATTTATTGTCCCTTTGTCTACTAAAAGCTCGAAAAGACTAGTGAATGTGAAAACCAACACACAACATTTATTAAATCTGAACTTATTGGTATGTTACTAATACAGGGATTTTTTTGTTGTTTTATGTGTGTGTTAAGTCTGAACTACTCTGTACATGCCTGAATTCAGTTAACAGTACCATCAAGGTTTAGTGTTGTTATTACAACTGTTTTTTCTTCTCACTTACACCAAATCACACTTAGTAGAGATGTCCTATAAATGCTAATGCTGATTGAAGACTTCACAAATTACTTAAACCACAGGAAGATTGGTAAGTAATTCAGTGTTTTATGAAATCCAATAGTGTATCCAACACTTCAAATTTAGACATCACAAAGAAGATAAAATTATAGAAGGACAACCACAGCACTTCCTAACTGGTCTCCTCCCTATGTTAGTTATAAGCCTACACTTGAGGATCATAATTCAAAGTTGGAAAGGACCCCAGAGGTCATTTGTCTAACCCACTCCATTTTAGAAATGAGGAGACTGAAGCCCAGATTTGTTAAATGATTTACACAGGGTGTAAACAGCAGAGCTGGGATTTGAACTCAGGTTTTCTGATTTCAGAGCCCGTGTCTTTCCCCTTCACCATGCTGCCTCTCACTGTTTAAAAAAAAATTGCGAAGGGGGAAGGGTATTGGAAGGGAGATAACTGGAGAAAAGGCTAATTTTGGTGTATTAACAATGTACGTTTAAATTTGAAAAAAAACTTAACCAAATATACAGGCAATACCTACCAGAAGGTTCAATCACCACAACAGAATTCCCTAATGTAGTTTCAATGTCTGTTTCATCATCACTAATCAAAATCACACCTTCTTCATTGGCTTCTTTTTCAGGTCCCATGTTATCTAATATGGAATAAGTACATCTCATTAGGTTCAGATCAGAAGGAATAGACTCAAAAGAACAACTCTCCCAAGACAGAAGGCATTAGGGTCTCAAACAGGGATATTCATGGTCTCCTGTATACATTACATACTTTCCTAACTTTATGTCTTTTGCTTGTACCATGTGCAACACTCAGAAAGCATTTCCTCCATTTCTGTATGTTTAATTTCTTCGAAGCTTGGCTCAAAATGCTACCTTCTCCAGGAAACCTTTCCTGACCCCTTCTTCCCACTCAAATGCTCTTTCCTTCCTGAGATCTCCCATAACACTGGGTTCAAATATTTCCTTGGTACTTGTCACTCACCCTCACCTAGATTGTAAATCTGAAAACAGGCAGAGACCACATTTTACTGATCTTTGACTCTCCACCATCACCTAGTAAAGTAACCTTTATAGAAGAGGATTAAACATTTTTGAATAAAAAGGTATAAAACTAGTCATTAATGTTAATGGAAGGGCACTTGGAAAACCACAATGTTTAGAAAACAAAGGATCTTTTAAATATTATTTGTTCAGAACCACTACTTTTCTGCAAAAATCTTTCATAAGTAGCTTTTACTATTTTAGAGAAAAGGGAAACAATTTCACATTTTCATTTTCACCTTTTGAGATTCATCCCTCAAAGAGAGCTTCAATCTCCATCCAGAAAATCACTTCCTATTGGCCAAGAGCCCTAGGGCAAGCAGGAAGGAAACAGATGACAACCTACACCCACCTCCAAAACAAAACAGGATGTATGAGTGTGTGTGTTTTTCCGCTTAAGAATTATCTAATGAAGCAATGTAATGTTTATTCATTCAAAAAGACAATTATTAAGTGCTTACTATGTATGATATAGTGTGTGAAACACTCAAAGATAAGATTTTGGTTGCTGTCCACAAGTACTTGGTGCTAAAGTTCAGTATAGGAGAGGACATAGCTTTATAACACAAATTAGAATATAAATATATAGAAAGAATGTGAAATATTATAGCTCTGATTAGGGAGACAAATCTCCACTAGTGGTGAGTAGGATAACAACAGGTAAGGATGCAGGATTAGAAAAGAAAGAAAGAAGACATTTCAGGACTGTGATGAATATGAACAAAGGTACACAGGAAGGAAACAGTGAAACATGTCCAGAGGGAACAGTTCAGTTTGGTCAAGACCGAGGGAAGAAATACAATCTACACTCCTTTTGTAGTTTCTAATTAGTGAAGCCTTTGGACTAGTCCTAGAGAGAAGGGAAGGATATCACAATCACTGGAGACTTTCTTAGGGGTGGGGATAGGGATGGGGGGGGGGGATGAGTCCAAATAAAATACATAATAATGGATGGGAATGAACAAGGAAATATAAGAATGGGGGTGGGAAGATTTTAAATCCCTTGTTTTAACCACAGGTATTATTCAATCCAAGGCTCTGTGCCCTAGGCCCTCTTCTTTTTTTCTTGGTGACCAAATCAGTTCCAAAGTGTTCAAAGATCATTTCTATGGAAAGGACTCTTACATCTAGATATTCTAACTCAATCTTCCTCAGGCAGGACAACAGTCCAGTCTATTCAGCTGACTGTTGAATATTTACATTTGCATGTTCCTTTTCAAATCTCAAATTCAAGGTGTCCAGAAAAACCTCTCGCTATCTTTGCCTTGGACAACCTTTTGCCATTTCTATTTAGGTTACTGACATCCTGTCCTTTCCAGTTGTCTAGGTTTGTAAACTTGGAATTATTCTCAATTCTTTCCTATATTTAACTAGGTGCTAACCCTTATTAATTATAATCCTACATCTCTCTTCTTCACTCCCTTTTCTCAGATAGCTGCTACCTTCCTTTTAGAAAAGAAAAAACTGAGATTTTCAGAGAAAGGATGTAACTTATCTGAGATTAGTGATAGATAGTAGTGGCAAGTGGTAGATTTGAAGAAAGGTCCTTTGCTGTGAGATCAATTGATAAGCATTCATTAAACACCTACTATGTGCTAGGGGACACAAAGAAAAACAAAACAGCCACTTCTCCTTAAGGAGATTACATTCTATTTGGGGAAGACAACAGGTACAGACAGACACAAAGGTAACCTTGCAGGGAGTGACTAGCAGTAGGGGGATCACTTAAAGGCCTCTTGCACTTGAGAGGAGACATGAAAGAGACGTTGTGGAGACAGAAATGATAAGATTTGGGAACTGAGTGGATGTGTGGAGTCACTAAGGGTGGAGAATCAAGCACCAAGGTTGGAAAATTTGGGTGACTAGAAGGATGGTGATGCCTTTGATATAGTAATACAGAATTCTAATACAGAAGTCTGGGAAAAAAATGAAGGGAGGAAGAAATGGAGGTCATGGTGAATATGAAGAACAGGGTTAAGGGTCATAAGACAAAGGGGAAGATTGAATGATGAAAAATTATGATTAGATAAAAGAATTTTGGAGTTTGTGGCCACTAAAGTGGCATGCTTATGGGTGATGGCAAATTCAAAGATAGGACTACCTCTGCATGTAACTTGGAGACTATATTAAGTTAGCATAAATATATGTGTTGAAGTCCTCTAGAATGAGAGTGGAAGATGGGGAAGAGAGAAAAACTGAGCTAGGCACTAAACACCCAGAGGAAAGAAGAAAGACCTAGAGGTCAATAGATAAAAACCACAAGGATTAGGTGATGAATCTCAAAGGAGGGATCTACTTAGTGATGATGGTAAAGGCAAAGTCTGGCATGGAAGTGTGACAAATGATTTGAGGGGCCTAAGGGGAAAAAAGAAGCCAGTATTAGAAAGGGTGGCAAGTGAGGTACTGCCATCAGTAGTTAAGTTAGGTTTCACTGAGGGCTAGAAGATGGAAGGGAGTAAGAAAGAAAGAACTTTAAGATGAAAGGAAATTTGTTCACTATAGAGGCATTTCATAAAGGGCAAAATGGAAGGGGCAGGGTACCTAGAATTGGGAGAATAGGACATAAATATGATCTAGATACCTACACCAGATGGAGTGGGGTGGGGGCAAAACATAAATATGAAACTATAGAATAAAATCCCTAATGAATACTGATGTAAAATTTTAAAATAAAATACAGACTTTAATACCAACAAAAATTATAACTATTGTTTCCATACAGAGTTGGTTTAATATTAGAAAAACAGTAAACTTTAATGAACTGTATTAGTTACAAAAATATTGACACAGAAAAGATTTTGACAAAGTACAACATTCTTTTTGGTTAAAAACACTTGGCCTTTTGCAAGATCAAGTGTATGTCTAAAACCAAGAGCCAACTTTACATATTATGAACTAGAATCTTTTCCATTAAGATACAGAGTATACCAAAGATGTCCATTCTTACCACTTCTATTTCACAGAGAATAACTAGAAATGCTGGTTACTAAGATTATAAAAAGGAAGTGAAGGAATAAGTAGAGATAAAGAAAAAACATAACTATCATTTTTTTTTTGCAGGTCATGATAATTTAGCCCTAAAGAGTCAAAATTGTTTGAAACAACAATTTCAGTAAATATGCATAAGATAAAATAAATCCACACAAATTATTAGCACTTCTGTATAATACCAATAAATTCCAGCAGGAAGAGCTAGAAAAATAAATTACATTTAAAATTAAATGCAGAATATATAACATTTCTAGGAACCTACCAATCCAGAATTACTTAAATATAGCTACAAACACTTCTTTCTGAAATGAGAAAGACCTAAATAACTGGAGAAATATTCATTACTCCTGGGTGGATTGAACTAAAGTAATGAAAACACGAACTAAATTACTTAATCAGTGCCATATCAAACTCCTCTCAGTTTCAAACTCTTCTACTTACTGGCTTCTTTACTGATTATAGACATGCCTAGGTTTCTATACATAAAAAACCTCTAAGTGACTTTATCATCACCCTCAAGCAATAGCTAATACATCTTTTGTTAATTTTTTTAAAAACCACATTTAGTCACCATCAGGCAATTACAACACAAAGAGTTGTGCTGTATATAAACTTGTGCATTTGTTTGTATTTTCAAGTATATTGAAATAAGATAGTAACAAAATTATTGTTTTCATCCTCTTCTGAACCTTTTTTTCTGTTTATTCTTAACATTTCACTGACTTCTCCTTTAAGAATCTATCACTACTTATTAACCCACCCCTCTCCTTGTAAGGTAGATTCTCACAACTACCCTGGGAGGTCCAAGCTATTATTATTCCTATTTTACACAAGAGGCAACTGAGGCAAAGAGAGGACGAGGAACTTGCCCAGAGTCACACAGCTAATAAGTGTCTAAGGCTGGATTTGAACTTAGGAATTCCTGACTCAGGTTCTGAAGTCTATCCATAACACTACCTAGCTGTCTAGATATTTATAAAATATTTAGTTGGCAGAGGGTGGATGTTTAACAAATGCTTGCTTCCTTTCTTCCTCAGCATCTAGCACAGTCTTTGGCATATGTCAGATGCTTAACAAATGATTGGTGACTAATATATGAATTCATTCTTCTAATTAACCTGGGCCATCATATTCTCCGAACACAACATTCCGCCTGCTGCTTACCTACTTTTGCACATTTGGTTTCCTAAGGACTGAACTCTCTCTCCTTAGCTCCCCCAATCAAAATCCTCTAGTTATTCCTCATCCTCGATTACACCTTTCAAAGCACAGTTTTGGCTTTACAGGCCCATTCCCATTCCAAGTTATTAGCTCTTTTCCCTCTTGCAAAATTACATCTCATAGATTCCCATTTGTGCAAATACTGAGTTGCCCATTAACTTCCCCACCTCCATAGAGTGTAAGGCCGAGGAGGCCAAGGGTCGTTTCACTTTTTTTTATCTTTATATCTATGCCATTAGGAGGTATTGAACAAATTGCCTTTTGAAGTGAATGTCGACATCACAAAAGAAGCCAGTGGTCCACACCAAAGTGTTTGAAGACTTGGGGGTAGTGGCAGCAAGGTTGGGCAACCCTTATGTAAGGTTCTCTACAGGAGATACAGCTGAGGCCTGGGGTATGTCTGAGGTGGAGAGGGAGCAACTGACAATGCAAGAGCAAGGGAAGACCGTGAGGGTCCGTCACGACGCCCCTTTCTGCCTACCCTCTTCCCTCGCCACCTCCGCCAGTCAAATTCAAGTGACTTCCTCACCCCTTCGCCCAGCTCCTCGAACCGCCGCCGGATGGATGTCCCGGTCTCCGCCCAGGCCGGGTGGAGGGGGCGACCCCAGGTGCCTCTGCCTGGTCTTTCTTCTCCGCCCCGGGAACCCACCTCCCCGCGCCGCCAGCACCGCCCCTGCAAGTTTACTACGACACTCCCTAACTTTCAATTCCCGCGGCTCTGGCGGCCTTCCGCTAACAACCGTCACTTCCTGTGGGGGCGTAGCCTGACCAAGTCGGAGCATGCGCACGGGGCTCCATTTACGCTAGGAGAGAGCTACTCACTCGCCCGGAGACGACGCTCTTCGCCGCCATTTTGGATCCTGGCAAAGGCTGGCACGATGGGTCTAGAAGTCGCCGACATCTCCGTCGCTGGGACCGCCATTTTGCATTTGGGTAGAGAGGCCTTCCTCCTTCCCGTCAAGCTCCTGGGGTCTCTGCGGAGTCGTCTCTGTAGGAAGGAAAATAATAGCCTGTTGATTTAGACTGGTGATCCCAGTCAACAGTGGGGAGAGCAGGAGCACCGGAATGTAGGCTTTGGGTAGATCTTGGAGGCTACAATGACCCAACCCCACTGTTTACGGAGGAGGCACTAAGGCATGTGGTTGGGTGGGGGATGCCGAAGAGCGGTGGCTGGATCATGTGACCAAGGGGGCGGGAGAGAGGGGGTGGGGATTTAAGGGGGAGATTGTGCTCTAGAGTCTAGAAGCTTAGGAGAGACCAAAGTAAACCTGACTTCATAAAGCTTAGAGTTTAGCCAAATCAAAAAGCATTTATAAAAGCACCTACTATGTGCTAGGCCTTGAGTATTTGCTGGGATTACCAAAAAATGTAATAGGGTCTCTGCTTTCAAGGAGCTCCTGGTTTTGTGAGGGAGAATATATGTAAACCACTTTGTGCAAACAAGATATACACAGAATATATTGGGGATAATTGCTGAAGAAGACATTTAAATGGAAGAAGATCGGAGAAGATGAGATTTTAATTGAGTCTTGAAGGAAGCCATTAAGAAGAGATAAGGAAGGAGTAAATTCCAAGCATAGGAGAGAGCCAGTGAAAATGGGGGGGGGGGGGAGGGCGGAGTGGGAGTGGGACAAAGAATTGGAAACTGAGGGGCTGTCCATTAGCTGGGGAATGGCTGAACAAGTTGTGGTATATGGTTGAAATGGAATGCCATAAGAAATGAACAGAATGAGTTCAGAAAAACCTGGGGAGACTTATATGAATTGATGCAAAGTGAAGTGAGAAGAACCAGAACACTATGTACAGTAACATAAATAGTATATGGTGATCATCTGTGAAGGACTAGATCATTTCCAGCAAAAACAAGGTTCCAAAATAACCTAAGGGACTCATGATGTCAAAAGAAGGAACTTATGGAATTGGATTGCAGATAAAAGCACACCATCTTTCACTTATTTCCTTCATAAGTTTTTTTTTTTTTTTAAACCCTTAACTTCTGGGTATTGGTTCACAGGTGGAAGAATGGTAAGGGTGGGCAATGGGGGTCAAGTGACTTGCCCAGGGTCACACAGCTGGGAAGTGTCTGAGGCCAGATTTGAACCTAGGACCTCCCGTCTCTAGGCCTGACTTTCAATCCACTGAGCTATCCAGCTGCCCCCTTCATAAGTTTTTAATTGGATGTGTGATATATGTGTCTTCTGTTGTAGGATGGGAAGCACTAGAAATTTGTATTTCATGAAAGTATTGGTATGACAGACTATCTACCACCCTGGGAGGTGGGTGAGGAGAAAGTCAGAGAGAGACCTGAACTGCAAAATGTCAGAATACAATTGTCAAAATTTGTTTCTACATATAACTGAAAAAAAATTAAGTTAATTATAAGAAAAAATGCATAGAGATTTTTTTTTTTTTAAACAGAGCCTATGAAGTCATAGACTTAAGGAATTCCCTGACTTCATCCCCATTGGAAATTCAGGTTATAGACTCATGAAGATTGCCAGCTCCATAGGCTCTGAGAACCATGTGGGGCACCGGGAGGTTGTGTCTTTCTTGCTCATAGTCACACAATTATGTGTCAGAGACATAAGAAGGCTAGATCTTGCTTGGCCCCAAAGTCACAACCTAAAGGAATATGTTTGCATTACCAAAAGCAAAATAAAATATATACAATGTAATTTATTAGATAAAATTGCTAAGCAAATTGATCAAGTTACCAGCCAGTTGGCAATCACAATATATTGCTAATAATTACAAAATGAAATAATGTATATTATAAGACAGGTAGATCACATTTGACAGTAAAATGTAGGCTAAGAGAGCTGTGTGGGGCACTGGGAGGTTGTGACTTTCTTGCCCATAGTCACACAGTTATTATGTGTCAGAGTAGTATAACAAGCTTAGATCTTGCTTGGCTCAAAGGTCACCCTAAAACATGTTTGAATTGCCAAAATCAAAATAAGATATATACAATGTAGCTTCTTAGATAAAAGTACTTAAACAAATTGATCAAGTTAACAGCCAGTTGGCAACTGCAATATATTGCTAATAATTACAAGATGAAATAATGTATGTTATAAGATAGGTAGACTACATATTGACAGTAAAATGTACAGAAAAGACAATATTCTTCTGTTTGTTTTGAGGTGCTTAATAAGTGCTTGTTTGATTATAGAAGAAGTATTTGTTCCAGGAAAGCAAAATATAGCCATAGAAATCCTATTCCAATGAAGTTTATCCCATGCATATGTTAAGATCATACAAAATTCCTTGATATATAACCAGAATGATATTAAACCACCAACCTGTGACATCAGTGCCAAGCAAGGTACAAAATATGGAACTAGTTTACAGAGGCATTTAACAATCCATTCTTTTGGTGAGCACCAAGTACAAATCAAGTATAAATGGAAGACCAGTTCCCTATATGCGATGAGGTTCTCTAGCTTTTGTTTGAGGTTATTTGTGCTGCTTGCACTGAGCTCTGTAATACTCTGGGGAGTCTTCAAAATTCTATGGTCATACAAAAAAATGGAATAACGAGGACACCAAATACACTGTTGATGGAACTGTGAACTGATCTAACCATTCTGGAGAGAAATCTTGAATTATTCCCAAAGAGTTATAAAATTGTGTATAACTTTTGACCCAGAAATACCACTACTTATTAGGTTTATTTCCTAAGGCGATTGAGGGGGAAAGGAAAAGAACCTATATGTCTTAAATATCACAACTGTCTTTGTGGTGGGAAAGAATTGGAAATTGAGAGGATACTCTTCAATTGGGGAATGACTAACCAAGTTGTGGTTTATAATTGTGATGGAATACAACTGTGCCATAAAAAAATGATAGGTTACTTAAAGACATGGAAAGAACTACATGGCATTATGAAGAATAAAATGAGCAGAACCCAGAGAACATTATATACAGAAACAAATATTGTGTGAAGAATGACTTGTCCACCTTCAGAGAAAGAAAAGATAAACAGAAACAAGCAAGACATAGTTTTATATATACATTTTTTTTTTTGTCAAATGATGCCTTCTCCAGAATGGAGATACTTTGGGATTTTAATGTAACAAACTAATTAATTAAAAAATAGTGTTATAAATTGAGTGTAGAGAGAGAAGAGGGACAAGGACAGAGCCTTAAACATCCCCAATTAGTGGCAATATTATGTATGATAAACCATCATAAAGGACTAAGGTGAAGTAGTTAAGTTTGTAACAGAGAGAGGAGTTTCAAAAGTTGAGTGATAAGATTGAAAGCTATATTATAAAGGGTTGAGAAGTAAATATAGAGGAAAAGATGTAACTTCTGTAGGTGGTATATGAAGAGTGTTGGCCTTAGCAAGGAGAAAGGACTGATTCTTCAGAGACTAGAGGGTAGGAGGAGAGAGTGAGGCATGATGTCAAAGATTGTTGAGATGAAACGTTTAGGTAAAATAGAGTCCTCACCATGGATGGCCTCAGTTTATTCAATAAGTAGGCAAAGTCTTCAGCAGAGAGGGCTGGGGAAGGTGAGGAGTTCCTGAAGGCTTAAAGAGAAAAGGTCTAGAGTAGTTTCTTTAGGGAGTAAGAGAACCAATTAGGGCAGAATAAAATAATTGCTTTGTTGCAGTAAGGGCTCAGTTGAAGTTGGATTTAAAAAAAAAAAATTGTAGTGTACTCTGGCAACCAGTTGATGCAATAGAGAAGAGCACTGGACCAGGAATCAGGAAGATGAATTCAAATTGAGCCTTATACACTTATGAGCTATGTGATCCCAGACAAGTCGCTTAACCTGTGTCAGCCAGAGTTTTAAAATGGGGGTTAGTTATAGCATCTACCTTTCAGGGTTGTGAGAATCAAATGAGTTATTTGTAAAGTGCTTTGCAAAGCCTAAATGATATAAGTACTATCATTATTATTGTCTGATTGTGTTACTTCCTCTAGCTCCTTTTGGCAGCCAGAGTAAGAAAAGGAGAGGTATATGGGAATGGGAGGTGGTGGGAATGATTTGAACTGAGGTTTGTCAAGGGATGATTGTTGATAGGAAAATGGATAAAGATTTTCTTCCCACTTCTCAGAATCAAGGACAATATGGATTTGAATTTGTTAACTGTAGAGTTGAAATTGGAAAGGGGGAAAGTGAATTCAGAATAAGGTAGTGGACTGAAAAAGTACTGAGGATTGAAAGAATTGGAGGTTGAGATGAGGGGGAAGAATAGATTTAGTAGGGATGAGGCACAGAGAGAGAGAGAGATGGAAGTGGAGAGATAGCATAGAATGCTGGCCTTGAAGTCAAGAAGACCTAGCTTAAATCCCAGCTCAGACAGGTCCTGTGTGATCCTGAGCAAGTCACTTACTCTTTCTGTGACTCATTTTCCTAAAATGATAGTGTTAGACTTGATGACCCTTTCTTCTAAAGTCCTTTCCAATTTTAGATCTATGATTCTGTGAATCATAGGAATTCATTCACAAGGCACATATTATAAGATCTCTTTTATTCCTTTTGAATTTTTCCCTTCCCTAACTCCTCTCCCCACTCAGCTCCTAATCTGCACAAAGTCTCTCTTTTTTTTTTTTTTTTTTTTTTTTTAAACCTTTACCTTCTGTCTTAGACTCAATATCAAGTATGGGTTCCAAGGCAGAAGAGTGGTAAGGGTAGGCAATGGGAGTTAAGTGATGTACCCAAAGTCACACAGCTATGAAGGGTCTGAGGCACATTTGACCCTAGGAACCTCCTTTCTCTAGGCCTGGTTCTCAATCCATTGAGCCAACTAGCTTACCCTTGCAAAATCTATTTTCGATAAACATTTGTTAACTTTAGCAAATCACAGTCATAAAAAAACCTTATTCTTTTGACAGGCAGTATCAAATTCAAAAGAAACTAGGCCATTAAACTGTACATAAGGATTTCTGTGGCCACATATTGACTTAAAAAATCACATATTAACATTACTATGTTCTATTGTATTTTTATTTATTTTGTTAAGTATTTCCCTAGTTAGATTCTTTCTTTTTAAACCCTTACCTTCTGTCTTGGAATCAATACTGGGTATTGGTTCCAAGGCGAAGAGTGGTAAGGTCTAGGAAATGGGGGTTAAGTGACTTGCCCAGGGTCACATTATGGCTAGGAAGTGTCTGAGGCCAGATTTGAAGCCAGGATCTTCTGTCTCTGAGCCTGGCTCCCAGTCCACTGAGCCACCTAGCTGTCCCAGTTACATTTCAATCTGGTTTGGACCACTGGGAAATGTTTCCACTTGATACCTTTGCTCTTCACCATAGCTTTGCTGGATCCTAAATGAAGCAATGTATATATTCTCTTTAAAGATTTATTGTTGAAGCTATAGAACAACATATAAAAAGGACAAGTGATTATTTCTGTTAGTACCAGTTCTCATTGTGTAAAAGTGGTTAATGGAAGCAGCAAAACACCTTTGGCAAGCTCACATTTCTCTGTTTAATTATTTGATATTAATCATCAAAGGGAGTTCCAGTAGTTATTTCTATTGTTTCCTCTTTGAAGGAATTTTGTATGATTTTAACATATTCATGACAGACAGTAAAGAGACAAATGTTTGAAGAAAGCTAGGAATTCTATGAGTTGGAAGTAGGGAAGAAGTATATTCAAGGCACGAGGACAGGAGAGCTCATGCAAAGGCATGGAAACAAGAAATGGAATGTTAATATAGGATGTAGCAAGAAGTGGCTATAGCATAGAGCTGTGTTGGTGAACCTATAGTACACATGCTGGAGGGGCTGCTTCCTTCACATGGATGCCTGAGGACCCTTCTCACATCACCCACTCCTCTTCCCAGCAGCCCAATGGGAATGCTTCCTCCCTCCCCTATCTGGGATAAGGTGGGGGGCTAACATGCAATGTGAGGGTTGCATTTTAGGCACTCAGTCTCTTAAAAGTTTTGGCATCACTGACAGAGGTAATATGCAACAAGTCTGGAAAGACAGGCAGGTATTAGACTTTGAAGGACTTTTAAGTGCCAAACAGGAGGAAGTGGGAACCCACTGGAGCTTCTTGAGCAGGAGAGTTACATGATTAGACTTAAGCTTTAGGAATATCACTTTGACCACTGTGTCAGTGACAGATTTGAGAAGGAAGATTGGAGGCAAGGAGACCAATTAGAAGATTATTGTGATAGCCTGGGTGAGAGGTGTTGGTGGCCTAAAGTAGGCCATGTGGGTAAGGTAAAGGAGATAAGAGTATTGTGTAGAGGCAGAGTCAATAAGACCTGGCAATCCACTAGAAGGGAGGGAGAGTAGAGTGGAGATTCCCAACTGAACAGATGGATAAAGGTGTTCTCAGCAAAAATAGGGAGCATTTAGAGAACAATGAGCAATTTGGAACTTTGTTCACTAAACTGTGCAGTATCAGCAACACCTCATGCCCCCCAAAATTTCAAAGGCAGAGGTAAAGGACCTACACACATGAAAATATTTATAGTAGCTTTTTTATTCTAATGCAAAACAGGAAAAAGGGAATGACTGAGTAAAATATGGTATATGATTATAATGGTATATTATTGTGCATAAAAATTACAAATATAATGGGTTCAGAGAAACCTTGGAAGAATCTTATGAACTGATAATGAGTGAGGAGAGTAGATTCAGGTTATACAATCATAAGAGTAAAACAAAACAACTTTGGAGGACTTGGGAATGAATCAATGAAATCTGATCATTGAAATGACCAATCATGACTTTAGAAGACTGATGATGAAGCATATCTTCTGCCTCTTGACAAAGAAGTGACAAATTTGAGATGTTTGATAAGCCATACCTTTTCATACAAGGCCAATGTATTCATTTGTTTGATTATATTTATTTGTCACCAGTTAGGCTTCTTTAGGGTAGGAGGTGAAAGGATGGGATTTATTCATAGTGAGAGAGAATAGAAAAAAAGAAAAAATAAAGAAAATACTGTCAAACTATTAAAAACAAATACCCAGAAGAGGAACCCATGGAAGGAAGTTCAGAAGGGGACAGACAAGCAGAACATTTTTTTTTTTACTGCAATTATAAATTTAATATACACTAGAAACACTACTAGGCATTCACAGATACAGTCCTCTCTTTTGATTTTTGTATATTGAAATGTTTTTGTCAATGTCAAAATAAAAAAAAAATTTAGTGAAGGGTAATGAATTCTGTTGTGGAAATGTTGTTACGTACCTGATTTAAAGACTAGATAAAAAACCCATATAGTTTTTCTACTTTTCCTTCTCTCATTCCCCTACTTGGCACTAGATGGCGCAGAAGATCCATGAATTCTTCCACTTGTCTTCCACTAGAAGGAAATACACTCGATCCTCTACTTTCACAGGGTTAAGTAAAAAATGTCAACATTGATACACTGACTCTATGAGAAAGATGGAGTTAGGTCCTTGTGATCACCAAAAGCTGCAATCTTTTTAGAGATTGCTAAAAATACACTTTTCTGCTTATTATTCTTTATTTTAAAAAAGACATTAATTCTGATAACATATACTTTTCCCACCACAATAACCATGAAATAACCCAGAAAATGCAGAGAAGAGTAGAGGCAACTCCAGATAGGACCTGGAAGGGCAGGGGTTGTGATGTCAAAACCCCAGATAAAAAAAGAGAAAGTGGCACGTCTGCCATCTTTAATCTCCTACTTTGGGGTTGAACTCATCTTCTCCTATGATTTGGGGAGTTCCAAACCCCAATCTGAATTGTGTACTCTGGCCCTGGGACTAGGCCTTCCTGATCTTGGCCATTCTCCTCTAGGCAGACATGGCTAGGTTTCCCTGCCCTGCTTCTTTGTGTTGAGTGGCAAGGAAAACACACCGAGTAGCAAGCATGTAGCACCTCTAATTTTTTTCTCTACTGCACATAACCTGCTGGGAATTTGCAAGGTTGTCAATGCAAAAGTAAAAAAATAAGGTTATTAATAAAATCATGTGAATACTTGAAGTTGCAAAAGTTAAATGGGGAACACTGAGGACTGACTGTTCTACATTTGGAGGATACATAGCCAAATAGGTAGTCTGCATAGTTCAAAATACTAATCTAACTTTTCTTTAGTTTTCTTAGAATTCACTTGCCTAATGTCTTTCTTTGGTGAATTATATTGCTTAGACTTTTGTACAAAGAAGAGTCTTAGAAATAAATACTAATTTCCAAAATTTGGGGACAAAAGGACCCAATTTATGATAGTATAGATAACTCAAAGTAGATGATTGGGGTAATATAAAGTTGATCTGTTTCTGAAAATGTAATCATCTAGAAAGTATAGCAGAAAATAGTATCTGGGAGTTGAAAAAAATTAGTAGCTGTAAAAATGACTCATTTGTATGTTTTTTAGGATATGTATATTAATTCAAATATATAACTATATGATTTATATAAAATGTGTTTTAATATATTTTATAAAATAAATACTCATGTTTTAGAAAAATATGTGTTTTAATGCCCTCCTTGAGGGAGATTGCTTGTTTTGTCTGTGTCCTCAGTGCCTAGGACAGTGACTTGCTCATCAAAGGAGTTTAACAAATACTTATCGAATGAATGAACTTGTCTTTAATTTTATTTCTTGCAGAATTCCTGTGCTAGTAGGTGTTAGTAACTAAATATTTCACACCAATTCCTTTATCTGATAGAATTTAAGTTTCTTGTGAGCAAAGATAGTTTCATCTTTGTCTTTGAACCTCCATTGTCTACCAGAGGCACTTAACAAATAATTTCCAATTGATTTGTTATTCATGAAATAAGAGTTTGTTCATTGATGGTTCTCTACTAGCCTCTTTTAGGGGTTCTGGGGAATACAAAAGAAGTAATGAAATAGAAGACAAGCTGTTGGTCCTCAAGGAGGGCATCTAGGAGTTGAGACAAGATACATATGTATGAAACTAGAAGTCTATCAAAGCAAAGAGTAAACAAGTTCAAAGTCATATTGTTTTCTCTAAGTGCAGTAGGAATATTTAGAGTACCAGAAATACCATTGTGTCAATGTTTTGATGAATATTTACTAATAGTTCACCTGTCATATAATACAGTTGTCATAAAATTCAGATTTATAGACAGTGATATCTGAAGTCAATAAAAGGCTATGTACCCTATAGGCGTGCAACATTTGCTTGTTAGAAAAGTTAAGCAAGGAGAGCTATTTCTAGATTTAAAACAGATTGATGATAGGTTGTAAAAGAGGATTTTAAATTATATTGCTCTACTGACAAAATACTCTTTTAAAACTTATTTGAACTAATTCAGTTAATTTCATTTTAAAAAAAGGGTTATAGCTGTGTTTTATGTAAACACTTAATAAGGATCTGGTAGTGTTTGGCAGTTTCTACACAGGTAGTAATGAGGAGACAATTTGAGCTCTGTCAGAAATGGTGAGATCTCAGCTGGAATGGCCATTCATCCATAAGGGATATTTTAAAATCAGGCCTTTATAGATTAGAGAAGCCACCTATACTCTGAGGGAAACAAACAACATCATAGCAAAGGTAATTTAGTAAAGAAACTAAGAAAAACATTCTATCAAGATTGTAAAAGGCTAAAACACTCTATTGAGTGAGTTTCTAGAATCCGGATATTTTTAAGAATGGATTTGATAACTGTTTTGCTGTCATGATTTAGGTTTTTGGAAACAGGATGACAAATGAAATGATCTCTTGAGGTCTCTTTTAGCCTTAGTTTTTTCTATATATAGATAATTATCAAAATCTCAAGAAGAAATATTGAAAATTCTTTCAGTAGATATGCTAACTCTGAATCATGAGAAACCTCATGCAGTCCAAGTGGGTACCATTCCATAAAGGCCTTTGATATGTGAGAAAGAATTGAACCTAAATTTGAGAATTGTATGGTTTCAATCCACAGACGTATGAAGTCAATATGAAATGTTCCTTCAACCGCAATAGCAGTGCCTTTGAGTAATCAGACCATTAAAATGTCCATTTGAAAAAATGTTCACATGTTCCATTTATATTTACTGCTGCTCTGCTCCATTACAAGTCGAAGGCCTCTTTGCGGCCGATGAAAAGCTGAAGGTAGGTCAATTGACTGGAAAGAACTCTGTGAATTGAAATGTACAATTCCATGTGGGCAAGTGTTAATCCGCCAGTCCATTGAACCCAAACAAGGCACTGTAGATCTCTCTCTAAAACAGAGTCATGGGAACTAACTGACGGCAGTTGGCTGGAGTTTGGGCACAGCTATAGTATTTATGTTCTGCTCCCTTCCTTTCCAATCTGTGTGTTTCCTGCCACTTTTTGGTTTTTAAAGTTATATGCATTGTCAATATTTAAAAAGAAGATGGTTTTTCTGACAGGCTTCAGCTAATATTGACATTTTATTATGACTTGCCAGTGACTAGCCAGTTTCCTTAAGATATGTAGAAAGGACAGGGACACAAAATACAATAATTACAATGCTTCTTCCTATGAATTCAACATCTTTAAAATATGGATATTAGAATTGTGATAAGAATTTGAAATTAGGAGACCTTGACTTATACCAAAATAAACTTATTAAAATTGGTGGTTATAAAAGCCACTTATTGACTAAATATTTTTAAGACCCAACATCTGTCTCATTTTTTCACGTTAATTTACTCCATACATTTTTTTCTATTTTACTTCACTAGGAAATGTATATCATTATCCCAAGTAGAAGGCAAGGTATGCTCCACTGAGTCAAGGTTTCATTGCTCAGGAAAATGGAGGACAATAAAGAGAAAGACTTCTCTTCATCTACTGTTCAACACTGTTGTATTGTGAGTGTGTAGAAATGGCACAAGATCATATAACCAATGTCTTCTGAAACTTTTAGTCAAAGGAGAGATATTATGCTACTTTCTTTTTATTTTCTATTCAGTGGCATATAGCTTCATAAAATCGTTTGCTTTATCCAGACTGGAAAAGTGGGATGATTTGAAGTTTTGGGAGAATGAGGGCAATTATATCATGCATAGTTCTTGGATGAACTGTCTCTGGTTCTGGAAAAAGGGACAAAAATAATAAAAATGTATGTATGCATGGTATATCATTAGGGGTGTGGGTTGGGAGTAATAGAAGAGGAAGAAAGGTGATGAGAAACCTAAAGATTTCTCTGAACAAGGTGTCTTTACCTCAGGAACAGAAGACAGAAGTTTTGACTAGAAATTAGTGATTGCAGAATCTCAGAACCTCAGTTTTGGAAGGGCACTCAGAGGTTACCTAGTCCAACCCATACATAAAAAAGAATCTTCTCCCCTTCTGCCATATCAAAGAAATAGTTATCTAGTCATTGAAGATTTCTGGTGAGGAGGAATATAGGGACCTTTTCCACCTTTAAATAGCTCTGGTAGTCAGGTAGATTTTTGTTATTTAACATGGCTTGACTCTACTGTCCCACTCTCTGAGGGTCAGGTCTGTTAACATTTTATATTCCATAGAGTTTTCCTGTACACTGAGAGGTTTGAGGAGTCTCTATTTTCTGCCTTTGGCCCAAGCCCCTCCTGGTTGTGTTCTCATTCTTAGGGGCACAATGATAATCACTCTAGTTCCATTTATACTTAATATTAGATTAGCTTTTTATAAAAGAATATTTATTCAAAGATTCAGCAAGAATAAACATATAAACCTTCCCCAATAACTCAGTATCTGGGGAGAGGTGTCCTACATAGCATTAGTCCCACCAAATTCAAGTCTAAAGGCTTGACTAAATTAAAATTCCTAGTTTCTGCCAGGCTGTAGTGCCAGTAACAGTGAACTTTTGCTGCTGGGCTATCTGCTAAATTTGACCTGGATTAATGGACTCCCTGGGGCTCACACGTAGGCCGGATTGCAGACCTTACTCCTTTGTGTCTAGAACAGAACAAAAAGTCCAAAGATTCAGGGGGAAGGAAGGAGCTGTCAAGTCCTCCCCACTCTGAGTGAAGATGCCCTTTTTTTTCCTTACATGCAAAAAGCGGCAAAAAGCTCCTGTCAAATATTGAGTCAGGCTATTTTAAAGACTCCAATAGCTCCAGTGATATAGTGCATGGGAAAAGGCTGCTCCCAGCCATGTGGCAGGCCAATGTAGAAAAAAGCAGCAGCTCTCTAGCATCCTTCCCCAGACCATCTTAGGTCATCTTGGCATTCATGGAGCCTGCATTACACAAACTAATCTTAAATTTGCTCCCTTGCAACTTCCACCAGTGTTTCTGGTTTTGCCCCAGGGAGTTTGGGCAAACAAATTTAATCCCTCCTCTTCCAAAGACAGCTACCAAGTCCCTCTGAAGTCTTCTCTTCTCCAGTCTAAACATCCCCAATTCCTTTAGCTAGAGCTCACATGGCACAATCTCAAGGTCCTTCCACACCCTAGTTGCCTATCCAGATTTTTGGTGCTTTCTTGTTTATCAGTGACCTTCTACTTGACCACAGAAGTTCTGAGTACAGTGGGATTATTAACTTCCTAGTCCTGAAGACTATTTCTCTTAATGATCACCACAACAATTTTCTTGAGGACTTTACAGACATATGAAATAGAATCATATATTTTGGCATAAGAATTGAAAATCATTTGGAAGTCATAGAATTTTAGAGTTGGAATGGACCTTAAAGATCATCTAGTCCAATATCCTTATTTTTCAGTTGGAAAAAGTAATTTATGAGGAGGTTAAAAATTAAGTGATTTCAACATTGTCATAAAATAGGTAGTTTTAGGTAGTTTTCACATTAATATAGTCCTTGCCTTGTTGCACTTAAGGTAATCATTTCTTAATTTTGCTTCCCTCTGCTCATTCTCATCTACAACCTGGTTATTAACCCACATTCCTTAAACCAAAAGCGCGTAGCCAAGTTAAAGAAAGAGGAGAGAGAGAAGAAGGGAATAATAAAAGCTGCTAAAAGTTTTGGGTAGACTTCCACATCATGGAGTACACCACCTAAAATACTGAGTCAAGTTTAAATGAAGAAACACATTGACATCCAGTCAAGATCGCAACCACCATGTTCTCTTTCAAACACAAGACCTCAGAATATTTTAGACTTGAAATAATCATGAGAAACTACTATCAGTGGCCTGGTTCATTGACATTATACTTGCCCTTGGTACCAGCTGTTTTTTCAGAGTACATTTCCTTTCCTAGGGAAAAGTACATTTAGTTCCATCATACTTTGACACTTCTTTAATGAAGTGGTGATTGAATCTCTTGATTTTTATACTTAAAACTTAGTAGAGGTTTCTTAGATTTTTAATGTGTTCTTTTTTTCTCCTGCTTTATATATCAGCCATTTCAGTTTGACCATCAGTTTTATGCACCCCTCGTGGGGTAATTTGACTAGCTGAGACAACTTTTCTCATGGCATGTATTCCTGTATTCTTGTGGCATGATTTGGCTGCCAGCATTTTTCTTTTGCCTTCAGCTGAAAGGATGTCTTTTGACCCTTTCTTCAGCACTGATTCGTAGCTTCCTTGAGGCTTTTATCCTGTCTGTATTCCTTTTTACTCAAGCCTTCCAGGGCTGAGGTTTCCTTTAGCATTAAAGCAGGAACAAAATCAGCCCTACTCTCCAGGAACTGAACTTTTGTGGTTACTCTTCTGAAAAAGCAAACCAAATGTGGAGTTGGGCTCATCTGGATTTCTTCAATAGCAAATGAATATCCAGACCTTCCTTTTTTAACAGTCATGTCTGCCCTCTCTTCTTTTTAAGTAGGGGATTTGAGAAGCTTATATGTGCACTTGACTGAAAAGTTGGATCCATTTACCTACCTCAGGGAGTGACAGCCAAGCATTAAAATATCAGAGGTCATTTAATTTAACCCAAATCTGAATTATTATTCTAGGGCCTGGATAAGTTGAAAATAAAGGAGTATTAGATCTCCTTTATAGATACCTATCACCTAACAATCTTATTTTTTGTACTCAAACCTCTAACTTTAGTTCTATCCTTTTGACTCTCTGAAATGTTTCTCTGATAGTCCCAATGTTAAGAAATATTGTCAAGGATGTTGGTCTCTTGTACCAAAGACTGCTTTTGAGTCTTGTCTTTTTTTTTTTTTTTTTTTTTTTAGGTTCAGAATCTAGGGGTTGAATGCATTTAGGGCACAAATACTCTGTTCTTTCATTTTCTACTTAAAAACATGTAGCAGGTAATAAAATATCATATAGAGATTTTTTTTTCTTTTGCTTTAAGAAAACCTGGCCGGGGTTGCTGGGTAGTTCAGTGGATTGAGAGCCAGGCCTAGAGATGGGAGGTCCTAGGTTCAAATTTGACCTCAGACACTTCCCAGCTGTGTGACCCTGGGCAAGTCACTTGATCCCCTTGCCTACATACAAAACAAAAGCAATAAAATAAAAGGGATTTTCATAAAAAAAAAAAGAAAGAAAACCTGGCACACAAAAGCCTAGATTTCTACAATAAACAAATCAGAGAGTTATAATTTGAATCATAAAAGGAATTGTACTGTTCCTTTACGTCTAAACCCCACTAGTATATTTAAAATATAGTTAAGTTTATAAAATTGCATTATACATAATTTTTCAGGAAATGCCTTTTACAAAAAAGCAAATACACTTCTGCACATTTATACTAAATAAGATGAAAAACTTCCACCAAATTCCCACACTATTGCCTCATCTTGGCATTGAGGTGACCTCGGGCTGTAAAAGCTATGCCAATGGAGCATAGGATGTGGCAGGTTATATTATGTACCAAGCTGGACAGAGTATATATATATATCTGCTGTCACACAGTAATAAATCACAGACCCCTCAAGAATAGAAATAATGTGTCCCTAAAACAGAAAAAATCTAATATTGTTATTCCAAGTGAAAGAAAAATTTGGGCGATTTGAGATGGATGGCAGTCAACGTTTCATCTATCAAAAGTATTATTGTAAAGTTATACTGTGAATTATTAATGAAAGTGAAAGATATGCAAAACACCAAAGTACAATTATTTAACCATTAAACAAACATTTTTAAAGGGGTAAAGTAGTTGCTATAACACATTATATACCCTTATTATTTCCCTGTTTTACATACACGCTGCATAATCTTATACAATAAATACTGACCTTTATGCCTGTCATTTCCTAATCTTTGTCCTTACTTTGACTTCTACTTGGCTGTCTTTCTTGCACTCAAACAGCAGAATCTTGTCTATTGCTTAACCTGTTTGCTCTAGGAATATAACAATTCTGATATTTATCATCTCTGTGACATCCTATGATATAATAAGCTGAGGATTGTGATGTCATTGTACAATTAAGTAAAGGAGAAATTAGAGTCCTTCTGGTATTAGGAAAAGTCAAGGGCCCCAAAGAAGTATTAAGAGAGGAAAAGCTAGTAGATATAAGTGAAATTGCTTATATAAGAACCAATAGTTCCATTATAACCAGTACACACAGGCAATAATCAGCTAAGTAATTTTTTTTGAAGGTTGTTCACTTGACTTTAATTTATACAAGGCAGTCCACAACTGTGGGCCACTGAATTAGCCTGGGGAAGAAGAACCAGAAATCTGGCCTTTCCCTCACTAATTAAAGTAATTAATTTAATTCCACCATTTAATTAATGTCTAGTTTTATGAAATATTAATTATTATTTTCCCATAAACAAAAAATTGGCATATTATAAACATTAACAGCATAAAAGGCCAGCCCATGAAAGAAGGGACTATATTTTTATATAAGTATCCCTTGTGCCTAGCACAAGGAAGGATGTAGTAAATAATATTATTCATTTTGAGTGATTCGTTGATCACATGGGAAACCATTATGAATATAGAAGTCCAGAAAAAAAACCTTATAAGTTTTTAGAGTTTCATTTTTATTGAAGATATTTATCTTTGCTTATAGATATGCCTGCCACTCCTTCTTCTCTCTATTTTTTCTGCACTATACTAGGAACCTTTTATGTTAGAAGCATCCATCTCCTACGTAACCTATAACATCTTAAGATTGACATCAATTAGTTATATCTGGGTAAGACTCTTCCCCATTGTGATAATTACACCTTTCTATATCAGGGAACTGCTTTGATAGATGAAATGATAATGTGGGAAATTGTGAGAGCTTGGTGTAATGATGCACCAAGTGCTGGGGACAGCCTCTCACAAGGCCACCATCTTCCTCTTGCCATCCTTGGAGACCCATCCTGCTAAAGCTCTCCGGTGCTACCTCTGATTAAACACCTTTCTCATGTTTCAGTTTCCTGCTTTGGAGGAATCAGCGGCTGCCTCAGAGTTGGAGCAGGTAGGTGCTACCCTCTTCAATCATTCAATCATTAAGTATTTATTAAATGCTCACTATGTGCTAGGCATCAGTGATGATGATGAATGATTGTGAATGATGAATGAAAATGAAATAATTCTGACTTTTTAGGAACTTGCATTCTGTTGGTGGAGGAGAGGGCACTATACATACATAGGATTCCATACAAAATATATACAAAGTAAATACAAGTTAATTTGGAGGGGGAAGGTTGAGGTGCTAACAACTGAAGGGATCAGGGAAAGCCTTGGGTGATTGATTTAACTATCTAATATCAACAAGGATCCAGGATAACTCCAAGGGACTCATGACATCAAAGGCTCTCCACCACCATAAGAGGAACTGATGGAGTCTGAATGCAGATTGAAGCACACCATGCTTCACTTTATTACCTCCATGAATTTTTCTCTAGTGTAAGCGATATATGGCTTCTTTCACAATATGACAGACATGGAAATATGTATTGTATGATAACACATGTACAACCTATATCGTATTACCTGCTGTATTGGAGAAGGGGGAGGGATGGGAGGGAGAGAGAGACTATAGATTGAAAAATCATAAAATGATTATATTATTAAAGTTGTATTGACATGTAGTCTGGAAATACATACATATACACACAATATATAATTATATAATAATTGTATTTTAATATAATAATTATATTTATATAATAATTATTTTCACATTTAATTTTATATATATATATATGTAATTAAATGTGAAAAAAAATTACCAGGATGAAAAAAAAGGAAGACCCTGCACAGGAGAAGATGCTCGGGCTAGGATTTTTTTTTTTAAACCCTTGTACTTTTCAGTGTATTGTCTCATAGGTAGAAGAGTGGTAAGGGTGGGCAATGGGGGTCAAGTGACTTGCCCAGGGTCACACAGCTGGAAGTGTCTGAGGCCGGATTTGAACCTAGGACCTCCTGTCTCTAGACCTGACTCTCACTCCACTGAGCTACCCAGCTGCCCCCATCGAGCTAGGATTTTTAAGAGTTGGAAGTGAGGAAAGAGAGCATTCCAGTGTTAGAAATAAGTGAGATACAGCAAGCAGGCTATTTGGTCTTATAGTATATCAAGTGGAGTGATGTGTTTTAAGTTAGATAGAAAGGTAGTTTGGAGTCACATTGTCAAAGCCTCTAAATGGCAAACAGAAGAGTTTGCATTTGATCCTTGATGCAACAGGGAGCCACCCACGAGTATGGGGATAACATGGCCAGACCTATGCCTTGGGAATGTCACTGTGGCTATTATCTGGAGTATGAATTAGAGTGAGGGGAAAAAGGCAGAATAGGGATGCCCTTAACAGAAATGGAGAAGTTTGGGGAAAAGAGTAGCTTTGGGGGGGGGTGGAAGATGAATTCTTTTTAGATATTTTGAGTTTGAAAGGTCTCTCAGCCACACAGAGGGAAATGTCAGATAGGCAGTTGCTAATGTGGAACTGGAGCTTATTAGAAAGAGAAGGGCTGGAGACGTGGTTCTGGGAGGAGTCATGGAGAGAGATGGTAATTGAACCCATGAGAGCTGATGTTCTTCCTTTTCGGTTCCTGACTTTTCTTCCATGCTTCCAGCCTTGATGATCTCCAGTTAGCCATGTAGCCTTTCCTAAAATAGGCCAAATAAAGTCCTTTTGCTTTGCATTTTTGGCCCATCTAGTTCTTCTACAGAAACTCTTTTTAGTGTCAGTAACTGATTAAATTCATTGAATCATTGTTTTGTTTTTTAGAAAACAGTTCTAATCCCCTTACTAGATTATAAGTCCCTCCCCTCAACATTTAGTTTTTATTTAAGTTTTAGTATGTTGTTTTTCCTTGAGGGAATGAACAAACAAATATTTAAAAGTGACATTTATTTCTTTTTTAAACCCTTCCCTTTTGTCTTAGAATTGGTATCTAGGCATTTGAAGTTAAGTAACTTGCCCAGAATCACACAACTAGGAAGTGTCTGAGCTCAAATTTAAATCCAGGTCCTCCTGGCTCTATCCATTGAGCCACTTAGCTGCCCCATTCATATTTATTGTTTGTTATTCAGTTGTTTTAGTAGTGTCTGAATCTTGGTGGCCCCATTTGGGGCTTTCTTGGCAAAGATACTGGAGTGGTTTGTCGGTTCCTTCTCTAGCTCATTTTACAAATGAAGAAACTGAAGGAAATGGGGTTAAGTGACTTGGCCAGGGTCATATCTCTAGTAAGTGTCTAAAATCAGATTTGAACTCCAGGTCTGGCATTCTATTCACTGTATAATCTATCTGCCCTGACATTTACATAGAATCATAAAATGTAGTATTTTAAAGTTTTCAAAACACTTAAATTATCTCATTTAATCCTCACAGCAATTCAGCGAATTTAGCCCATGGTATAATTATCCTCATTTTACAGAATGGTTAGTTTATTTCCTCTAAGTACAATAGATTCAAGTTGTTCTCTTCTATCCAGTTAAAAAAGTTTTATCATTTCCATTTTGACTAACATGACCTTTATATGATCTTGTATAGAGGAAAAAGTTTTGAGAACCGTAGTAAGTTTTCATGTACATATGTGTGTATATTTACACATATACATATATGTAATATATTAAGGTAGTTCCACGGTCTAAAACATAGGAAGGCCACAATAAGAAAAGGAATGCATTCTCTGCCACAGCACTTAATACTATCATCAGGACAGTTAAGTGATAAAGTGGATAGAGCCCCAATAAAGAATTGACATGAATCTATAAGACTAAGAGCCATTCACCAGCCATTCCCTTTTGATCTCTTAGTGATCAAAGGTTGTGAATGGTTTCCAAGAGAATACAAAATGTTAGCAGCATCTAAAAAAATGACTGAAGCTGCTAATGATCAGAAAAATAGGAATTAAAACAACTTTGAGTTAACATCTCACACTCACTTAAAGTGGCAAAGAAAATAAAAGAAAGAAAAAATTTAATGTCGGTGGAGTTGTAGGAGAATAGCTCCTATAATTCACTACTGGTGGAGCTATGATTTGTGTCAACGATTTTGGAAAATGATTTGGAATTATGCAAGAACATTTTCAAAAATATTCATATTTCTTTGTTGTTGATACAGTGATCCCACTTGGGTTCTGTATCTCAAGGAGAATGTTAATAGCAGGAAAAGACTTTTCTGTAGGAAAATATTCATAACTATTTTTAACTGCAAAAAGTTGGAAACAATATACCTAAGGAAGGAAGGAAGCTAGCAAGCATTTATTAAGCACCTATTGTGTGCCAGGCACTGTGCTAAGCACTATAAAAATATTATCTCATTTGTTCTTCACAACAGCTCCGGGAGGTGGGCACTATGATTATTTCCATTTTATAAATGGAAACCTGAGGCAATCAGAGATTAAGTGACTTGCCCAGGGTCACACAGTGAAGGGAGTATCTGAGACTGGATTTGAACTCAGGTTTTCTTAGCTCCAAGAACAATGGTCAAATCACAGTTCCACCTAGCTGCCAGGGGCGAGACTAATTATGGAAAATAAATCTTATAGAATATTGTTATGTTTCAAGGATTGATAAATATGAAAAGTTCAAAGATGTAGAAAGACAGAATGTCTGGCACATATGTCTAATAAATAATCATGTCCCAACTAAAGGAAGCAGAATAAAAAGAACAATATATATAATGTAAATAAAAATGGCTTTAACCAACAATTCACCTCCCAAATGGTGAGCAAACAGTGGTATCAATTTATTTGAAGTGGAAGCAAATATTCTTCTTTTTTATTGACAAATGATAAACTATTAAATGGTAATATTGCATATACTATCAGTCACAATCACTCATGATGTTTTACTTGTCTGTTTTGGAGGCTTCTCCTTTATAGGTGCTTATATATCGAATTTTGAATTTGTCTGGATTTGTATAATGTGTCAAAATTTATCATTAAAAAATGAAATATTTGGGATCCCTGATTCATTTTTTCTCATTAGAACTAGCCTCAGAATCTTGCTGGTTTTGTATTAAGAATCAAATTCTCAGTATAGTGGTCCATTAAATTCACTTTATTTATTTTTTTAAATCCTTATCTTCTGTTTGAGAATTGATACTAAATATCAGTTCCAAAGCAGAAGAGCAGTAAGGTCTAGGCAATTGGGGTTAAGTCATTTGCCCAGGATCACACAACTGGGAAATGTTTCAGGTCAGATTTGAACCAGTATCTCCTAAACCTAGTCTTGACTCCAAATCCACTGAGCCACCCAGCTGCCCCTAACTTCACTTTAAAAGCTGTATTTTGTATTTATGGAAGTTTGCAAAATTCAGATGTTAGCAAAACAAAGACATTTCGAAAGAACTCAGAAACTTTATTTTGGGGGATTCCAGTTTTAAAATTATAAATCTGAATATTCATTCCTACTTGCCATCTCTCCACAAATGTGAAAAACATACCTTTTCTGAAAATACATAATATTCTTTCATTTTCAGACAGCTAATTTTAAGTTATGTGTGTCCAACAAAGATATATAATTTAAGAACATAAGATATCCAAAATGCAAAGTATTTAAAATGGCCTCTTTTTTTTGGGGGGGGGGGGATATTGCAGATGCTTAGAAGCTCATCTGTGAAGAATTAAATGGGTATTATTCTTGTGGGAACTAATCCAAATTGCCTGTTATCCATAGGCAGAAAATTAAAGGAATACTTAAGCCCACTGTGCAGATTACAAACTTGGTGGCATAACTTTGAAACCAGTAGCACTAATAGTTTGAATATAATATTTGCCAATTCTTTCTGTTTAATAGTAACATCTGGTATCACTATATAGTCTGGCTTAAACATTAACTATTTTCCCTCCTTTTGCATTAGTGGAACCTTGATTATTAAAGCCCTTCCCAAGATGGCTTTAGACAGGGATTTAAAATGGGTGGCGGGGCTGCATTTTTGACTCATTTTAAGAACTGGCAACAATTTTATATTAATCTGGCTCATGCTGTCAACCTGGCCCTTAAATAATTTATCATTGCATAACGTCTTTGATAGCTGAGATTCTTTTCTTCCCACTAGAAAAATAAAACATTCAGGGTAATAGTCTCTTCTTTCATTAAAAAAAATTAAGAAATGAAAAGCACACAGACATGATAATTGAATACAAAATTTCCCCTCTTCTCGGTCACTGTTTTAAGTCCAACTCTAGCTATAAATGACCCAAAGCCATTACTATTTATTCCCACGCATAGCTTTTTAGGCCCTTGCCTATGAAATAGTCTGATCTCCAAGCTGCTTTGACCATTTCCTAGTATGTAACTAACTGACATTTAATAATCCTTACCTAACACCACATTTAATGTTTTCCAAACTAAATTTTCTACCCTGTCTATAACTTTGGAGACACAGTAGGGAAAGTTTGCTTGCCTACTACTAAGGAAAAGACTACGGATAAAGTAAAAAAAATAGCCTAGATGTCTGGCTGTCAGCCTATTATCAAGTCTCTAAGCAGAATGAACTGGGCAGTTAAACAACTTAAGTTACAAGTTAAATAAATAAAATTGAATTAAAGTTTAAATAAAGTTCTCTTCCAAATACATTTCTAATCAGGATATGATAACATGAATTTTGAAAGTTGTACTTCAAATGGCTGATGAGCAAGCAAGGAACATCTCTTGAAAATGAGCTATAGGCATTAGAACTAAGAGGAACTTTAGAGAGCCTCCAAACCTGCTCATTTAACAGATAAAGAGAATGAGGCACAGAGAAGTGAACTTGGCCAGGTCATACAGGTCAGGAAGGAAGTAGCATAGCCCGACAGTCTAGAAACCTGGAAGCAGAAGATCTGGTTTTGAGTCTTGGCTCCGACTCCTATTTGCCATTTTGCTATGAGCAGGTCACTTGGAGTCTGTGAGCTCCATTTTACAAATTCAGTAAAACTTTTTACAATAGGGGTTAAGTGACTTGACTAGGGTCACACAGCTAGGGAGTATCTGAGGCCAAATTTGAACCCGGGACCTCCTATCTCTAGGCCAGGCTCTTAATCCACTGAGCTATCTAGCTGCTCCTTCCACCTCACATTTTCATAAAAGTCTCTATTTCAAAAGGATTTTTTTTTGTCAAAGTACAAATCAAGAAAATTGATGTTTCTGTCCCTCAGAAATCTAGAATGCAAATTACACAAAGACCTACTTATATAGGTAAGGTCCCTGTCACTGAATCAAGAGTCCTCAACTTTCTGGAGATAATAAAAGTAGCTCACAATTATCTAGTGCTTGGGGGCATCTTGTTAGCTCAGTGGATTGAGAGCCAGGCCTAGAGATGGGAGGTCCTAGGTTCAAATCTGACCTCAGACATTTCCCAGCTATGTGACCCTGGGCAAGTCACTTGACCCCCATTGCCTACCCTTACCACTCTTCTGCCTTGGAGCCAATACACAGACAGTATTGACTCCAAGATGGAAGGTAAGGGTTTTAAAAAAATTTAAAAGAATCTATAAAAAATCCCACAATTATCTAGTGCTTTAAAGTCTGCAAAGCACTGTATAGATATTCTCACTGCAATGACCTTGAGAGGTAGGTATTATTATTTTCCTTGGCTGAAGAAATCGAACTGGGCAAAGGTTAAGTAAGTGACTTTCCCAGGATCACACAACTGGGAAGTGTCTGGGGTGCCGCTGAATTCAGGGCTTCCTTACTCTCGGTCCGGCACTCTATGCACTGTGCTACCTAGCAGCTTCAAGAGTTTTTGATATGTCTTGGCAGCATTTTTGGATGGCTCATCCTCAGAATCTGCCAGCAAAATAGAGTTAGTTGGGGATTTGGCTACAGATCCCTGGCTAGAATCACCAAACTCGTGACTTCAATATTAATCTGAAATACTCTTTGTGGAGCACTAGTAGATGTACCTTCCATCATCCTTTAACTGAAACAGAACCCCTCTTCCCCCCAATCTGTAGAGTAACTGTTGTCTTCTAAATCCCTGAGATCATAGACTTTATTTCTCACAGCTAAATTTACTATAAGAAGTCCATACATAGATGGAAAATCATTTCCCTCTTGGAATCTGCACTTGAATGACCAAAAGATTGGAGAGAATGGATGAGAGATTGACTCAATTGAAATCGTGTTTCTTTATTCCATTAAATTGTATTTTCTTCTTCATTTAGTGACTGTTGGACCAGTGACTGAGGTCTGCACAAACCAGAACACCACCCAAACTCTTAGAAGCGGTGTCAGGAGGAATGCAAACATTACAAAGTCTTTATCCTAGGAGGGGAGTTTCCTGTTCTTGGGGGGTGGAGGTGGAGGGGCAGTCCAGGAGCCAAATTAAAATCTGTCCATTTCACACTCAACTTTTTTTTTCCTTTGGCAGGTTTTGATATAACAGGTTTTGCATAGCTGCTAGACATCTTCCTAATAGTATCCCCTATGAATTCTAAATTTCAGTCACAGTCTCTAAATTTTCATTAAGAGCCGTCACACAGAGAGAATGATGGATTAGATTTTATTGTTGGAAAAACTCCAAATAAAATTAGAGTGCTTCTTTCATTCGCCCCGTCTTTTTTCCCTTTTCTGAAACCTTTAGTCTCCCCCTTCCATTTTTCCTTACATATAGGTATCGAGTAATGTTTATTCTTTTGAAATAATAAAAAGAATTATTCAATGCCACGCTTACTTCTAGCTTCATTTGCTTTCTTTTTTACTATAGTCTTCTAAGAGTCTAGGACTAGTCTAGACAGCACCACTCTGGGTATTGAGCTTACAGGCGAGCTTGCTTTTTTTTTTTCTTCTTCTTCAGTAAAGCTTATTAGAATTAATATAACTTCGTAAACTTATGTTAAAAATGTCAATCACATTTCATGACCTTTTTCTCTTGATGTTGTTTTTTCCATCTTTTCCCTCCTACAAGTCCTTTTACTATTCCTCTCATTTGAATACACTTAATCATATAAATAGATGGCTGAAACAATAATCTGTTACAAACCCAAACCACAAAACTCGAACTGAATGTTTGTTTCAAAACCAGATACTATTTGGAATTGTCAAATTTTGATAAGTTGCTGTCCATCCTTACCGTTCCTGGATGGTACATTTTAAAAACAGATGTTATTTCTTATATCAGTAGAGAAAGAAAGAAAAGATCACACTCCCCTAAAACTAGGGCTTAAATGTATTTCGAGATGCTTTTAGCTCATCGTTTTAAAAGCATAAAGTAAGGAATTGTTAAAGTGCAGGCAATGGGTATGAAGCGTTCAAAAGCTAATAATGTTGGCATTATTCATGCAAGTGTCAGTTTCTTTAAATTAAATTCCATGTGGATTTAGTCAGCAAAGACTTTGAACAAATTTTAGACAGCCCCCACCCCCACACCTCTCACTTCACAGCATCTTAAATTAATATTGTGCAGAAAGATCAGCATTACCCAGTCAGCCAGTAGCTGCTGTTCTGGGTTTGCAGAGAAAGTGAGATTTCTTGGCTTTATTTAAACAGCAAGCAGAATCTCCAGCTCTGATATTCGTTTATATTCATCCATCTGTCGATATGACAACCATATAAGATTTGCAAATGAAAACAATGCAATCAGGTACTCAAGATGAAGGTCAAGGTCAAGATCATGATCAGAATTTAGTTTTAAATGAATTAACTTTCCTAAAATGGGAACTCTGTTTGGCCTAATCCCTAAATCTAGTCTCTCCCCCTTGAAATGTCATACTAAGGTTTACTCCCATAGAAAAATGATTCCACTAAAAATACCTTCCTTTCCCAGCCCTCCAGGCTTTTCCCCTTGAATTTTAATGCTGTCCCAAAGGAAGAGATGCTGTCTTGGCAGCTGAAAATAAAATAAAGTTTAATGGCTACTTTTATTGGCTTTTTGGTATCACATTTTCAGGGTGATGGTGCCAGAAAAACCACTGGAACTTTTTTGAGATTAAGGATTTAGAGGACATTGGTAAACTCCCAGAAGAAATTAAGGGCGAGCCTGGGTCCTCTCAATAATCCCAAATTAGGAAAGAGATGGCCTTAAATGAATACCAGCATCTGCTGTGAAGATAAAATAGATCGCTTTATACTAGCAAAGTCACAAGGTGTTATAACAAATCAAATTCCCTGTCCACTTTGTTTGGACAACTGGTCTGCTCATCCCATATCCAATTTGCGTTTGAGACTATAAGGATGGGATTTGTACAAGAGGGATGGGACAAAAGGAACTAAACTGAGCTGAGTTAGAGCCCCAGTTCCTCCAGTAAGAGGAGAGATTTGTTGGGATGGCTTGATTGTATTTTGAAATGTAGAGCTTGTTTTCCCTCTTTGGATCTCTCTCTCTCTCTCTCTCTCTCTCTCTCTCTCTCTCTCTCTCTCTCTCTCTCTCTCTCTCATACACACACTCACGTGCACACACACACACACACACACACACCTCTTTATCCTCTAAGCAGTGAACTATATCACAGAGCTAAGCCATGCTCAGGGATGAACTACATATGTTGAATCTATGGAGGTGAGGAGAATCTACCCCACAGCATACCTAACTAGTCACCTTTGAACACCTGTGAGTGGACTGACATATCTGCTAAATTGTAGAGCAAAAGGGTGTGTGTATGGAGGGGAGTGGGGAATGTCTGCCTTTTAAATAAAATAAATGTAAAAGCCATTTCAAACTACCCCAAGCATAGTAGAGAAAAATACTCAATTGGGAATAATCTTTTATATTTAGGGATAGAGATCATGAGCTGTTTTTCATGTTTAAAGTCTATGTCTATGAAGTAGTCATCCAGGATCCTGCCCCGGCTACTGTACCCATTTGGCAAGAAAGGTGAATGTCACACTCCAGAGTTAAGTAAAATGTATTCTCCTTCCCAAGCCCCCACCCCCCTTAACAACTATACAAAAAAAATTTCCAATATTCTACCTCCTTCTTCTACCCTAGAATTTCACTTTGAATTCTCCTTGACTTGTGAAATTTCCCAAGTTTTTTATTTGAAATAATAATACCTAAACTTCTTTGCTATGACTTTAGGATTAAGGACAGCATGCCTGGGCATATGAAACCCAGTTAAACATGTCCTCAGTCTCTAGGGGCCCCTCTGGAGGAGCCAGACATAATGAAGTTCTGTGGAGATTTAAGGACATCTTTCATTACATGCAACAACTTCACAGGTTCTAGGTAGTCCACTTAAATTGCTAAACTTTGGTCCTCTTGGTACTGACTTTTGAAAAATGGAACTTTCTTAATGGGATTCTAAAACTACAACCTCACCTAAGCTATATTTTCCAAGGATTATGAGAACCATTTCACTAAGATTTGTTGCTGGTTCCCCTTACTCAACGTAGCCAAAGCAAAGTGAAAGGTTGTATAATTATCTAAAATTTGCATGTTTTCCCAAGTAAATATGATTTGTGGGCAGCCTTGCTCTCTCATCTGGGGGACCCCCTTTCCAGACTGATTGCTCTATGGCAATGCTGATTTTTTTTTTGGTAGGCACATGACCTACACAGTGGTCTATTTGTTTAAGCTAGAAGAACTCAGATGATTATTTAGCCTTTTTCCTTTTATACCCTGTTCTGCCATTATCAATCACTGATTCTTTGGTTCAAACATAATCAATTCCTTAACTATACTTAGTTCTTTGAGTATATCAGTATAAGTAATAAGACCATATATTATATAACATTTTATATGGTTGAAAAATATGTCTCTGGGAGAGGTAGTCTTCCCATGGAAATTAGTAATCCTTCTGTAAAGCATAGTCCTAGAGAGTTAAATGATTGCACATGGCCACTCAGCTCTACTGTATGAGAGATAGAGCTTCAGCCTTTGTGCCTCTTCTAACAACTTACTGCTCTCACACACACACATCTGCACACACAGACATAGTCAGGCGTACGTACACATGCACGCATACATGCATAGTCCTTTATTTAATGCTCAGTGATAGGGCCAGCATTATTATGACCATTTTCTAAATAAGGAAATAGAGAAGGAAAACATCCTCACCTACTTGGTGATAGAACCAGGACTCATTATCTAGTAGCTTTTCCACTATGCCACCCTCTCCCCTGTCTTTTCTTCCTAATTCAGGATGCTTCTAGGCTGCCCTCTTTGCCATTGTCTGTTGGGTCACCAAGGAATGGGAACTAATTTTAATGGCAGGCTGTGAACATAATTAGGAAGCCCAACCTCTTGCCAATAAAATTAATTAAATAAAATATAGGCCAATGCCAAATAGCATCAATTTTTGTATCATACACCTTTCTGATGTTGCTACTCCTACTATGGCAAATAGGATCAAAGGACTGATGATTGAGAATTGATTGTACTCTGTTTATCTCCTTGAGAAATGCTTTCTCTGCTGTATGAGCAGTCCTAACAGCAGACATCTCCACTGCATATCACAAAACACCCAACACCTTCCTCACTTTATCTTCTTTATTCAGGAGCTTTCCAAGGCTTGGGGGTAACACCATATTATAAAGGGCCACATCTGTTTTTTTGTGGGTGTTTTTTTTTTTGGTTGACCAGCTGGAGTCTTGCTTTCTTGTGGTTTTCTCCCAGCCACCCCCCCCCACATTTTATTATTAATGAAACATCACAGGCCATCAGTCTATGATGTGGATTAGGCTGTTCAGTTGTTTAAAAAGCTGCCATCTTAATGGCCATGAGATTCCAACTTAACCTCTTCACTGCTGGTTCTATGAACCCCGTAGGAGAGGCTGGTGCTCCAAGTGAAGTAGCTGGTTGTTTAAGAGAAAAGATAGATAGTTCTTCCTTTCTTTTCTATGTACACAACAGTCTTTTAAAATCTGTATTTGTAGCCGTTGGGTCTGAATAGACCTCAAAATGAATATTTAGATTGTTCTGAAATTTTAGCTTAATGAACGACTCTTTCCCTTTACTATGGATGGGCCTTCTATGTGTAGACCATTGATTTTCTCACCTCTAAATGATGAATGAATGAATACACAAATATTTATTAAATACTTATTACATACAAAATACCGTGCTTTGTGGATGGTGATTAAATGTTGGCTCTCTTATTGAATTTTTCTAAGAAAACCAGTTTCATATCTTCCTAAGTTTCACAACTGACCCTCAGTTTAGAAGGCATTTCTAGGACAGAATGTCCATTTTCCCAGTTAAGTCCTAAAGAATTATGGACATATTTTTAAGTTAGGACTTAGGTGGCATGTTATAGGCAACTTCTATTTCTCTTTTCACCTACCTGAATATATATGGAAGAAGCAAATGTGAAAAAAAAATTGATTGGAGGCATTACATTTTGGTGTTAATGTCATTTATTTATTTATTTAGCATAATGGTATTAAAACCTACATTTTTGTAGCAACACCGAGATACAGACTGAAGGAGCAATCGGACTAAAGATGGTGAACTCTAAAAATTCAGAGTTTGTTTCAGATCGTACATTCCAAGCACATAGACTTGGCCATGAGTTGTTTTAATTTTTTAATTTTTATTTTTGGCCATATCGACTCATTAAATTGTTTTCTAAGGTAAAGAGGGGTTGCATATGCATTGACTAAGGGTGTATCTACCAAAATTAAATTGTGGATCCTTGAGATATTGAGACAAAGGCAGGGCATTTGGGTGCTGGGAGTGATGAAGAAATATTTACTACATGAACCTTCATGAATGAAGCTTACAGTCTAACAGAATTTGAGTTGGAAGGGACCTTAGGGGTAATTAACAATTATCCTTCATTTTTAATGATCACTCAAGGATAACTGATTTTCTTTAGCAAGCTGATCCATGTTTCCATTACTTGTGGTCATCATGACTAGTGTTGAATTACTTATATTTACTTACCCACAGCTTCATACTTTTCCCAACTTAATGGAGTACAGTAGGGCACCCATTTCAGCTATTGTAATGTTCAGTGAAGACTGACCACAAGAATTGGTTTCTGTGATGACGAAGGGTAAAGTGATTGGGTTGGCCATGACTTAGTCTGTGGTTGGCACTCCATACACAAAGGCCCATGCCTTGGTGATTTGGCAGTAAGAGAGCAGCATCAATAGCCTAAATAAAGGAGACAGTTATGACTATGGGTCCTCTGTGACAGTAAATAAATGCGATGCCTGGTTTTAGAGTGTACGATTCTTCATGAGTAACCCACGGGTTACAGTTAAGTCACACGGCTACTGGAAGATTTCCATCTGCACTTCTGACTCGCTGGGTGATATTCATCTTCTTTGTCTTCATCCCTAGTTGGCCTAAAATTATTAGCTACCAGTGTAGATTAAAAACTTCTTCAAACGATTTCTCTAGCCAGCAAGAACAGTCCTAGTCTTTATTAATAGTGCGACTCCAAGCCTACTCTCCACATACGGTGGCTTCTAAATGGGGTGGTAACATGATTTGTAGCTCATCTTGGTGTGGAGGTGAATTATGATTCAGATGTGTGCCTTTGCCTGTGGTAAGCTCACAGCAAATGAGTTATTAGGGTACAGTCCTGTTATTGTTATTGTGTGTGTTTATAACCACCGATGAGCATAGTCACCAAGTTGCTGTCATTGTTTTTAAAGTCACGAGGATTTACCTAGAGCCTGCTACTTCAATAGGAGCTGGACTTTGGTTAAGATTTAGCTTTTGGTGCACTTAATGTATTAAAAACATGAAACACAGAGCCCACAAATTAAAGCTCACTTTCTTAGAATCATCAGGAAAATGCTTCTTTGGTCAACGATAATCAGGATAATTTGAGACAAAATAATCTCCCCTGTCTTCAGGAATTGAAGCACTCTGCTCCTTTCCCACCCTCCCCAGCCCCCACCTTAAATCACCAGGCTGCTTTTGTGCTTCCAGGGCTGGAATCTGATTTTACCAAATATATATGTGTATGTGTATACAGACATACATATATTTTAAGAAAGAAAGGATCTGGCTTAACTCTAAAACTGTTTCACTTTCCTTCCACTTCTTTTGTCCCTCCATAGGGAAATCCTCAGTGCACAGTTTCCAAACACTAATGAACACCAGCCCCTCTCTCTGTACCTTTTAGGACCCTGATTCATGGCGATCATCCATAAATATTACTTTAAAAACTTTTTGGAGAGGCTCCCTAGAGCCTAGATTCCAGCCGACATCAGGAAATGTCAGGCATTTCTCCTTCTCCTCCTCCTCCTCTTCGAGAAGTTGGTAGCATAGTTGGAAAAGAACAGATGGGTTAAATGCTGTAAGATTTACAGCACCCCGTACCTCCGGGAACTATAAACCGACAATTTGTTCAATTTCAAAAGCAGACCTCTTGCCCGTCACAGGACCTTTCAACACTGTTCATAAAGCAGGGTTTAAAAAACTGAGATCTTTTTTGATAAAAATGGATACAAAGTTCATTTTTCAAACAGTGCCACAAAGGCTCTTTGAATGATGGAGATGTATGCAGTAGGAAGGAAGAGTGAAGAAGACAGGGGGCCCTTTAAGAGCTACCTTTGCCAGTTGTGTGTGTGTGTGTGTTTTTTTTTTTTTCTCTTGTCTCTTTACCTTCTGCCATCTTTGTATAGGTCTGATGGACTTGTGGAGACACAACTTGTTTTTTTTTTTTTTTTTTAAGAAAATGTCATCTTTACCTCAGAACTATTAAAGGTTCAATGAAAAACCAGGGAGGAACTGAGGATGTGGAAACTTTTTTCTTCAGAAGCCAGTCCCTTACAAATTCAATCTCTCTCTGTCTCTGTCTCTGTCTCTCTGTCTCTGTCTCTCTCTCTCTCTCTCTTTCTCTGTCTCTGTCTCTGTCTCTCTCTCTCTCTCTCTCTCTCTCTCTCTCTCTCTCTCTCTCCCTCCCCACCACCCCCTTTCTCCTTCTCTCTCTTCCTCTCCTGGCCCACTGCTCCCCCCACCCCCAACCTTTGATACAAAGCAGAAAGTATAGAATAAGAGATAATGAGAATGTATGTAAACTAGTTGGGTTTCTGGGAAGGATTTGGATTAATGCAACTAGTGAGAATATGATTGTCCTGGTGGAAGCCAAACTCAAACAAGCTAAATTGCTTTACAAACTTTTACCCTTTGCCCTTCTACTTAGTTTATTCACTGACTGTTTTATGTATATGTGCATGTTTTTCATGAGAGTTATTTCAGAATTCATGTATAAGATTAGAAAGCATTTAATAAATGTCACGAAATAATCAGACCATTCAACCATATTATCAGATCATATTTTAAGCATTTATCAAAAGCCCCACAGCATTTTAAAGCAAATAAAAGCTTTATTTTAAAGCGAATAACCTCCTTCCTGGGGACAATCCAGTTTTTAAAAATTGAGGCTTGTCCTGAGCCACAAGGTCATCTAGTTAGGTCACTCCTGGGCCAATATGGACTCTCCCCGAGGTGTATCTGGTTGCTGCTATGCTATCCCTCCAAGTCTTGCATGCTGTCTGTGGACCTCAGGTTTGACTTACAACTCTCCATTGCTGCAGGAGTAGGTTTTCCCCACTGTGGCTCCGTCTAGATTCGGCACGGTTGCTCTTCTACCATCCTGGTACACTGAATGTTCATTACTGAACCTTATTCTAAGTCATAACATAGGTGGATTTATTTAATTTTTTTTGGCATGGACTAATGTGCTTCAAGGGGAGATAGATAAAACCACAAAATTCATTTTCATTTGTATGACTTAAGCCAGATTTCTATCCAGTCAGATTTCTAGTGTAATGAGATCATTAATAGGGGAGCAGTGGTTCCCATAAGCCAAGTTCCTGGAATTCGGTCAATTAAAAGTCTTGAATCATCTCTGGAAAAGAGCATTTATTCCCAAAGAGGGGGAGGAGGCTATCCATATGCTTTAACAGATTAACCTGGTAGTAAATTCTTTAAAAGCAAACAAGTACATTAGTCTAACATTATGAATAAATATTTCAGGAATGCCCTAGAGAGCTGACTTCAGGCTTACTGTTGAGTTTCTTTACCACAAACCACTCTCAGACCCAGTGGCCCCCATTGATTGACTCAGTGCAAGGAGACCACTGAGTGTACTGGTGGCAGTTCAGGTTGTCTGATCCCTATCTGGATATGGCTCCTCCAGGTCAATTTTGAGGAATACTCACACTAGAAATGGAAAGTGGCAGGGCCACTAGAAAGAGCAGATCAACATACCTATCATAGACTAGAAATTTATGAGCTATGCTGCTATAGTATTCTAATATTGGCTTCTTGTCCCAATATGACACTGCTCAAATTATTTGCCTTTCCTGATTTCTGCCTTAGTTTTCCTCATCTCAAAAAATGGCAAAGTGATAGTTATTAGCCTTTTACATTTTTTAAGAAAGTTCTCCGATCCTGCCAAATTTGGATAAACCTCTCCGTTACTTTCCTTAAAATATCTCTACTTTTTTCCTACCACTACTTCATTTAATAAGTTGAGAAAAATACAATAAACATTTATTAAGCACCTACGATGTGCCAAACACTGTGTTGAGTGCTGCTGATACGAATAAAAACAAAAATCTTTGTCCTCAAGGAGCTTACAATCAAACATATAAAAGAAAGTTGGGAGGGAGGAGAAGCTAGTGGGAGTTGGATCTAAGAACAGCTTATGAGAAAGGAAGAATTGGCTTTGTTTCTGGGGTCTCTTTAAAATGAGGCTTTGGTTGGGAAGACTTTTTTTTCTCTCCACCTTCTAGCGCTCCAATCAGAAGGGCAGAGGCTACTGAAGGTATTGATGAAATGCAAGTTTCCTCCTGAATGTTGCACATATCCTAATATTCTCTTCAGGTCATCTCCTCACTTTTAGCAGAAGACTTTGCCTCCTCTTTTAGTGAGATGTTGGAGGTCTTATGGAAGTTCTGAAATTCTCTGCCTTCCCCATGTGTAGTAGCCATAAAGTTGTGAATGGGGATACCCTATATGGAGCAACATACTCAGACAAATATCTCTTTAGTCTGTTCTGGAGGCAGGTCTCATTTCCTGGAGCTATCCCCTGTAATTGGATCCATTGAGACCAACTCCTCAGATTCTTTTTGGTATTCACATATAGACATAGGCAAAGGTTATCTATTAGGAATTTCTGTTCTGTTGGAAAATAACACATTATACTCTTCTCTGAACTCCAGGCCAATATATTGATTCATAAAAGTGAGTATTTAGGGGATGAGTTCTAGTTCTATGGACAAGATGGTCTCTAGTTAGTGTTATAATTAATAAGCCAGGCTATATTGCTAGTGGCAGGGTATGATCATTGATTATCTTTCAGTTGATTAATCTGTCCTTAGTAGATGTATTCCTATTTCTTTTTTTCCTTTAAGTTGATATATCCCTTGAGAAGACTATTTACAAATGGTGTCTCTATTTCCTTACCTCCCATTCTCTTAATTCTCTGCAGTTTGACTTCTGATCTCTTCATTCAACTGAAAGTTTTCTTAATTGAAAAAAAACGACCTTTTCCTCAATCCTCATCCATCTTGACCTCTCTGTGACCTGTGTTACTGTCACTTTTCCCCCACTATTTGCCTACGCAGGATCTCTGGATCTGGTTGTTGGCTTGGACATAGTTTCCAAACATTGGAAAGCAAATGTGGGATGGGAATGCGTAGCTTGCTTTTGGCTTGCTCTTGCCTCCTTGATATAATAGCTTCTTGCTGGTTCTGCTCTCCCCTTTGCCTACCTTTTGGGGCTTTTTTTCTTGAAAGTTTTTTTACTCTGTCTCTTTGTTGGTTCTTTCACTCCTGTATTTGTTTTGTGGCAATATTTTAATCTTGGTTGGAGAGGAATCTCATAGTGGCACAGAGCTGCTCTGGATTACTCTGCCATCTTGACTCTAACCCCAGAAGTCTCATTCTACCTTTGTAACATTTCTGGCATATACTGCCTTCTTTTTCTAAATCATCACCACCCTGGTATAGACTTTTATCACCTCATGTCTAGACTATTGTAATAATCTTCTGGTTAATTTTCCTGCAAAAGTCTTTCTCCATTCTAGTCCATCCTCCACCCAACTATCCAAGTGATCTTCCTAAAGTTTAGAGTTGATCATGTCTCCTTTCCCTTATCTGCAGTGGTTCCCTATTATCTCCAAGATCAAATATAAAATACTGTTTGCATTTTTTTAAAACCCTTACCTTCTTTCTTAGAATTAATACTAAGCATTAATTCTAAGGCAGAAGAACAGTAAGGGTTAGGCAACTACAGTTAAGTGCCTTGCCTAAGGTCACACATCTAGGAAGTGTCTGAGGCCAGATTTGAACCCATAATCTCCTGTCTTCAGGCCTGGCTCTCTATCCTCTGAGCCCACTATGTCCCTATGAGTGTCTTTTTTTTAATCTTACCTTTCATCTGTGTAAATGAAATTAACTCTAGCCCATTCATAGTCAAAAATCTACTTACCCTAGGCATCTAGATTATATCATCCCCACCTCCCTCAGGGGGAGTGGAGGTAGTTGATCACACGTGACAATAAGTATCAAATCAAGAACAAGGGACGGCCCTTTGGGCAGTCCAAAATCAGTGTAGAGGCAGCCATTGGTCCACTTGAATTAGAGGTGGCCCACAGGAAATGAGGAGAGATGCTATCTCTTTAAATAAGTGGGTTACAACCTGGTAGAGTTAGTTCAGGAGTGGACTCAGGAGTTCAGGAGTTCAGGAGTTCAGGAGTTCAGGAGTTCCGGCTTTGGACTTGGTGCTGAAGGTGCCTGGCTGAGACCTCAGAATGCTTCTACTCTGAATTGTCACGTGGGCAAGTTAGGCTGACTTCCTTGGCCTACCTTGGCGTTTCCAAACTCTGCCTTAAGTAGGCTTATAACCTCTCTGATTTCTAAAGTCTTGTGGTTTGTAATCTAGTTTAATTAGTCTTTTAACCCTCTCTCTCCTTCCAGGCCTCTCCAGGCCTGGACTGGCCTCTCCCTCTCTCTATTTCCCTACCTTTTACCTTCCTAATTGTAAATAAACTACCTTAAACCGGATCCTGACTTGGGTCTATTTTAATTATGGAATCAATCTGAATTGTTGATTCCTGGCGACCACATTTTAAATACATATCTATAAATACCTAAAATCTCCCTCTTACACGTCTTAGAATCAATACTGTGTATTGGTTTATAACCTTTATAAGCTGGTTCCCTCCCACCTTTCCTATCTTCTTAAATTCCCCTCTTTGTATTCTGTGATCTAGTAACATTGGCCTTCCTGCTGTTCCCACACAGTAAACTCCATCTCCTGTTCATTGTCACTGGCTATTCCCCATGTCTGGAATTTTCTTCTCATCTCTGCCTCCTGAATTTCCTGGCTTCCTTCAAGTCCTAGTTAAAATTCCTCCATCTGTAAGTAGCCTTCCCTATCCCCCTTAATGCTGATGCCTTCCTTCTGAGATTACTTCCAATTTATCTTGTGTTTGTACAGTTATTTACATGATGTCTCCTTTAGCTTTTGAGGTCTTTGACTATTTTTGGTTTTCTTTGTATTCTCAGAGCTTAGCACAGTTTCTGTCATATAGTAGGCACTTAATAAACACTTGTTGACTTGATTTCCTTTTGCCATCTGGTTCTAATAGATTTCAAATTTATGACTTCTTAAAATAGAGTGTCCAGGATATTTTTATAAAAAATAAAATTTTATTGATATCTTTTTGTTTTTTTAATAGCATCAAACTTTCCCCCAGTATCTCTATTCTATCCCCTCCCAAAGAATCATCCCATAACAGATTATTTTTAAAAGACAAAAAAAAGGAAAAGGAAGAGAAAACTCAGCAAAATTGATTAAGACCTTGAAAAAGTCTCATAAGTAAGTACAGTATACCACACCAGTGGACTTCCCATCATTGCAAAGGAATGAGGATGTTTTCTTATATCTCTTTTGGATCTGTGCTTATTCTTTGTAATTTTGCAACATTCTTAAAAAATGTTTTTCTATTGATATCTCATTTGTTTACATCAACATGCTTTTCACCAGTACCCCTTCATCCTTACCTAGAGTCATTCCATACAACAAACAGTATTTTTAAGAAGATTTTTTTTAAAAATAAAAAGAAGAGGAAAACATTTACATTACTCATGCATTGAAAAAACCCAGCAAACATTTGCAATGTACAACCTTCTACCTCTAAGGGGGTGGGGTGGGAGTGGCTTTTCATTGTTTCTTCTTCTCAATTATGCTTATTCTTTGTAATTTTGCAACGTTCATTTTTTATCTTTTTTTTGTTGTCATCGTGCATATTGTTTTCTTCATTCTGTTTATTTCACTCTGCATCAGTTCATATAAAGTTTTCTATGCTTTTCGATATTCATCATATTTGCCATTTCTTACTGCATAGTAACATGCCATTATGCTCATGTACCGCAATTTATTTGACCACTCCCTAATTATATGTGTATTTATTTGTTGTCTTCCCCAGTAGATTGTTATATCTTTGAGAGTAATGTTGGAGGGCCTGAGGGCCAGGAACTGTGCTATGCGACTATAAAAAGAGGCAAAAAAGGGGCAGCTGGGTGGTTCAGTGGATTGAGAGCCAGGCCTAGAGATTGGAGGTCCTAGGTTCAAGTCCGGTCTCGGACACTTCCCAGCTGTGTGACCCTGGGCAAGACACATAACTCCCATTGCCTAGCCCTTACCATTCTTCTACCTTGGAACCAATACACAGTATTGATTCTAAGAAGGTAGGAAAGGGTTTTAAAAAAAAGGCAAAAGACAGTCCCTGCTCTCAAAGATAGAACACTTTCCTGGGGGGAGACAATAAATAAATACACATATAAAAAAATAAGCTATATATAACAAATGGCTGGGATGTATACATACGCACACACATATAATTTTTTTCTGGCAAATTTAGGTTTAAACCACAGATTGCATTATTATTATCTTTAATATCACTATCACAAAGACATATATATCACAAAAATACATATATATATATATATGCTATAAATATTTTGATGTATATGGGAACTTCTTACCAATGACATCCTTGGTGCATAAACTTAGGAATCTCTGGGTCAAAAGGTATGAAATTTTAGTCATTTTATTTGCATAATAACAAATTGCTTTCCAAAATGGTTGTACCCATTCATAGATCCACTAGTGTGCCTATCTTCCCACAATTCCTCCACCAATGACTATTTCCATCTTTTGTCATCTTTTCCAATTCGAAGGGTGTGAAGTGAAATCTCATTGTTGTTTTGATTTATCTTCCTTTTTTTTTATTAGTGATTTGGAGTATTCTTTTGTGTGGTTATTAATCTCAGTTCTTTTTTATTTTATTTTTATTTTTTTATTTTTTTTTTAAAACCCTTACCTTCCGTCTTAGAGTCAATACTAAGTATTGGCTCCAAGGCAGAAGAGTGGTAAGGGTAGGCAAAGGGTTTCAAGTGACTTGCCCAGGGTCACACAGCTGGGAAGTCTCTAGGCCTGGTTCCCAATCCATTGAGTTTCCCAGCTGCCCCCAATCTCAGTTCTTTTGAGAACTATTTGTTCATATCCTTTGACCATTAACCAATTGATGGAGTATTTTTCATTTTTCAGTGGTTTCTAAACTCTTACCAGAAAAATATGCTACAAAGATCCACCCCTCCCCTTTTAACCATTTTTCTTCCTGTCCTAGGTGCTTTAATTTTGTTTGTGCAGAAACTTCTCAGCTTCATGTAATAAAATTTGTTTTATCTTTTGTAATCACTTTTATTCTTTGGTTGAGAACTCATCTCCTATCCATAGCTATGAAAAGCATGCACTCTACTTCTAATTTTTTTACGTTGTGATTTTTATTATTAAGTTCACACATCCATTCGAAATTTGTTGTAGAATATGTTGTCAAAGGGTTGGTCTAATCTTAATTTCTGTCAGACTGCTTTCTAGTTTTCTTAAAAATTTTAATCCAAATAGGGAGTTCTTTGCTAAGTAATTTATGTTTTCTGGTTTATTGAACACTGGGTTATTGAGTTCAATTGTTTCTGATTCCCCCTTGTCTAATCTGTTCAATTCAACTACCTTTCTCCTTTTAAAGTAATACCAGATGGTTTTGATCACTGCTGCTTTCCCTATGATATATTTTGTTGTCTAGAAGTGTTATTCCCACTTAATCTCTAACTCTTTTCATTATTTCCTTTGAAATTCTGGATAGTTTATTTCCCCAAATGAATTTTATTATTTTACAAAGTTCTGTGAAGAATCCCTTTAATACTTTGATTGGCACAGCATTAAAACTATATATTAATTTTGGCAGTATTATCATTTTTATTATATTGGCATGACTCAGACACAAATATTGCATATTCCTCCAGCTTTTTGTACTTTGTTTCTTAAAGGAATATTCTGTAATAGAGCTTATGTAAGAATTTTGTGTGTATTTTGGTAGTTTGATCCTCATATATATTTTATAGTTACTTAGAATGGGATTTCCCTTTCTATTATTCCCTCTTGGATTTTGTTATTATATTGAACTGGTTCATTTTTCAGGGCTTATTTTTCAGCCTGCAACTTTGCTGAAGCTATTAATTGTCCCAATGAGAATCTTTATTGATTCACTAGGATTTTCTAAGGAAGGATTCCTGCCATAAGCAAATAGGGACAGACTGTTTTTTTTTTTTTTTTTTTTTTTTTTTTTTTACCTTTTTCTATTCCTTTGATTTCTTGCTCATCTTATTGCTGTTGCTGGCACTTTCAGAACAATGTTACATAATAGTGGGAAAAGTGGGCACTTTTCTTACTTTACTTCTGTATTTATGGAGGAAGCTTCTTATTTATTTCCATCGCATGATATACTTGCTTTTAATTTTTAAAAATCCTTATCTTCTGTCTTAGAATCGATACTTAGTATCTGTTCCAAGACAGAAAAGTGGTAAAGGCAAGGCAATGGGGTTAAGTGACTTGCCCAGGGTCACAGGACCAGGAAGTATCTGAGGTCACATTTGAATCCAGGACCTCCCTTCTTTAGGCTGGACTCTCTATCCACTAAGCAACTAGCTGCCCCTGATTTTAATTTTGGAGAGATACTTTTTATGATACTTAGGAAGATTCTTCATGCCAGTCCTTTGTAGGATTTTAAATATGTGTTATCCTTTGTCAGAGACCTTTTCTGTGTCTATTGAAATTATCATGTGGTTTGGGATATTTTTGTTTTTAATAAGATTAATTATTCAATTACTCTTCTAATGTTGAACCACTCTTTCATCCATGGTATAAATCCAATGTGGTCATAATGGATGATTTCTTGGATGAATTTGTGTTGTTTTTTTTTTTTTTTTTGACAGGATTTAAAAATTTTGAATCAGTATCCATTAATGATATTAGTTTATTGTACTTATTTATGTCTCCTTTAATCTTTGCATTCCTCTTGGAATTAGATTTTCTAAAATTCCTATTCTGAGTTCTCTCTTCTAAACATTTTCTGCATTATTACCTTGTAGATCTTGCCTCCTGCTCCCTTTACCCCATCATTCTTAGAACTATCATTTCCTGCAAGAGACAGAGAAGATAAAAGTATTGCTCCATAGTATTATAGTAGGAATTTTACTGTGACCTGATTGTGTAGTTTATCACCATTAACCCCTTGTCACCTATTCATTTTTCCATTTGCCAAGAAATTTCTATTCTTTGGGGTATTAGTTGGCACCAGGAGCTCTGATTGCCCTTTTCCTGCAGCAAGATGCTGTCAATGGAAGCACAAAACACTTTTAGAGGTAGTGCTCTTTCTAAGCACCAAATGCACAACAGATTATACCCAGTTTAAGGGCAGCTAGGTAGAAAATTCCAGTCCTGAAATCAGGAAGACTCATCTTCTTGAGTTCAAACCTGGTCTCCGACACTTATTAGCTGTGTGACCCTGGGAAAGTCACTTAATCCTATTTGCCTCAGTTTCCCTATGCATAAAATGATCTGGAGAAGGAAATGCAAGCCATTCCAGTATCTTTGCCAAGAAAACTCCAAATGGGGTCAAAGAGGAGTCAGACACCTCTAAAATGACTGAATAAAAAAAACCATGAATCCAGAGGAAGAAATCAAAATGATAACTGGTATAATTGAGATAGAATCAATTGTCAAAGATCCACACTGAGTAAGAGGGCATATAATTCAGCTCCTCTTCTGGCAAAGTGCCTCCTAGGCAGGGGTAGGCAGACAGAGTTTGAATCAGGTATAGGAAAACAAGCAGAATCCGGGAATATTAAGATTATGTAGTGAGGAGGTCTGCCCACGCAGCATCACTGTTTAGAGTATACCTAAAGATCCTAGGTTAAGCTGGTTGTTCTCTGTCAACATTTTAAAAACTGTTCTTATTATATAGGCAGATTAACAATAATGATGATAATAGCATTAGAATAGCTCCTATTACATGTCAAGAACTGTGCAAAGTGCTTTATAAATATTATCTCACAACGACTCTAGGAACAGGTGCTATTTATTATTCCCATTTTGCAGATGAGGAAACTGAGGCCTTCAGGACTTGAGTGACTTGCCCAAGGCCACACAGGTAGTACTTGTCTGAGGCTGGATTTGAATTCATGTCTTGACTTCCTCCGGTACTAACACTCCATCCACTATACCACCCAACTACTTGCAAGAGGCAACATTATTTAGTTAGTATTCTAGCTAGAAATACGTGTTTGTCTTCGAATTGCAGAGCAGAGGTCTAGTTTTTTTGAGTTCTCAGGGAGATGTTTCATGTTGGAAAATACCCTGATCGAAGTGCCTAATGAAATAGATTACAAGATAAATTAGAAGAACAAATGAAGGGATGAAGGGTTGGATAAAAAGACACAATTCTCTCTTTTGTAAAAGAATTGGAAAATGAACCTAAATCACTGAGGACATAAGTTAAATGCCAAGAAGTTGAATTTGGAAAATTTTATTTGACTCATATGATGTTCAGCAATAATAAGTGGTGATGGAAATATTGTCTTTTTTTATGGAAAGGATTTTGGATACTAAAGTAGAATAGTTCCCAAAGGAGGGAGTAAAATCAGGCTCGATCTCAGCTGAATGGAGACCCAACTTTTTTTTTTTTTGAACCTTGAACAGATGGAAAGGGTGTGACTGAAAGAGCCCAGAATGGGGCTGGGCTGGGCAGATTTTATGTCCATGACATTTAGAGACCTATCTGTAGCAAGAAATAGAAGTCCTGCCCTCCTTTCCATTGCCACCCCCATACACTTACTGACAAATTTCATTTCTTCCTGAAACGATGATCAGTTCTGAGCCAATACTGTTTCTTCTTTTTGCCTTTCTAAAAGACTATATCTCATCTTTTTTTCATAAGGCACAATCCATGATGGTCAAGTTTTAGCAATTTTGGGGTATCAGTACTTTTTCTCTTGAGCATAGAAAAAGCCTGTGGACCCTAGCAAGGCATTCCTGTGAGTAAATCAGAAGAGCAATATAGAAGTGTATGACTTGAAGTCAAGAGATCTGGATTTAAAATGAAAAAAAAAAGATTCTAACACTAACAATGTGATTATGGACAAATTGGCTTCTTTGAACTTTGGTTTCCTTAGGTGTAAAGAGGGACTAATAATACAATAGCCAGCTCAAAGGGTTGCTCTGGAGACAGTGCTTTGTAAACTTTAACACATGAAAATACGAGTCCTTAAGACAGGAAGACCTGGTGATTCTATTAGTTAAACAATTTCATATTGTCTTGTTTAATTCCAGGAACAGAAAATCCCCCAAGCTTATTCAGTCTGAGATGGTGGGGAGTCCCAGTTAAACAATTATGCAAAAGGGGACAGCTGGGTGGATTGAGAGCCACTCCTAGAGATGGGAAATCCTGGGTTCAAATTTGACCTCAGATACTTCCTAGCTGGTGACCCTGGGCAAGTCACTTAACACTCATTGCCTAGCCCTTACCACGCTTGTGCCTTGGAATTAATGCACAATATTGATTCTAAGCTGCAAGGTAAGAATTTAAAAAATACCCCAACTATTTAACTATCATTAGTTGTGCAAAAAGGATGAGTAGCAACAATGATGGTACACTGTAAAAACTCTTACCCTGGCTATATCTGCTATGATTACTGGATTAATAATAGCCTTACATTCTCTATCTAGGTTACAGACCTCAGTGGTGAATTCATTTCACTGAAGATTGGAAATAGCTGAAAATAGAATGGCCCCAAAGATGTGTTTAGCGACCAGCTATCAGTTTCTGGTAAGAATCATGGAATGCTTAATTTAATCTCTTTGGGTCAAGGCTAGGACCAGTGCTCTGGAAAGAGGGTAACAGTTATACCCCTGTGTGGTACTGTCCATTGAGGATTTGATCCATCATTGTGACGCAGATGCCTTATCTGCATTCCACAGAGAGTAGGATTTCCTGGCATTAAAATATATATAGCTGGGTGGCAGCTGGGTGGCTCAGTGGATAGAGAGCCAGACCTGGAGATGGAAGGTACTGAGTTCAAATCTTGTCTCAAATACTTCCTCACTGTGTGACCCTGAACAAATCACTTAATTCCCATTGCTGAGCCCTTACCATTCTTTTGCCTTAGAACTCATACATAGTCTTGGTTCTAAGATGGTATAAGGAGTGAAAGGGGGTTTTATTGGGTAAATATTAAAAGGTTGGTCACCAGGGGATTGAATAATTATCAATCTCCAATTAAGAATAACCTCAAGTCAAAATAACTTTTATGGAAATTTACTTACAAAATATAGGAGAGAGTGGAAATAAAGAGAAGAGAAGAGGGTAGATTAAGAGATTTGTATTCATGCCTGGCTTTACTGGGGCAGGGCTCCAGAGGCCCAATCAGAGTCTAAAAATCAATTAACAAGGGGTTTAGTCGCCAGGGCTTCTCCCAATCAAGGGAGCCTCCAGGAGGCTAGTACCTCCTGGGAGGTTAAAGGAGTCAGCCTTCTTCACTCGCCACATGTAGTTCTAAGAGAGAGATTTAAGAACAGTCTCACCAAGGTGTCAGGGTCCCAGATCCAGGACACAAACCAGAAGCCTCCTTCAGGTCCCATTCATGAACCAGAGGAAAGAGCCCAGCTCACCGAGGTCTCTTTTTAAAGGGACCTCTTTTGCATCACTTCCTGTTCCTTCTTCTTAGTTTGCATGTCCAATCACAGCAGATGCTTTTCTTTGGACTGCCCAGGAGGCAGTCAGTAAATTCTGATTTGTCACTCATTCTAACACATGTGGGTTACAGACCTCCCAACTTGTGAGTTAAATGGGGATGTTTTCACCTTTGGTGATTAAATCTAAAGATGGACAGGGTAGATTTAATCTCATTATCATAATGGAAGGTATGGGTTTTAAATATATTAATTAAATTAATTAATTAATTCTATTTTAAATATATGTATTTAAATAAAAATAAAAACACATAATTATAATTATATACATACTTATATAATAGATAATTATATAATATGATAATATATAATAAACTGACTCACTAACCAAATTCATGGAAGGCTGGATAATCCATGAATCTGGTTAGTGAGTCAGTACATGTATTCTGAATAGATGCTGACGGTGGGTAATAAGCTGGACCCAAAATTAAATAGTAGGAGAACTGTCCTGACTCCCTTTTGGGAATTGTGCAATACTTTTAACAGACTCAAGTTTCTCCCTAAAACAAAAACTATGTTTTTTATTTCTATTTATTTATTAAAAACCCTTACCTTTCATTTTAGAATCAATACTGTGTATTGGTTCCAAGGCAGAAGAGCAGTAAGGGCTAGGCAATGGGGATTAAGTGACTTGCACAAGATCACACAGCTAGGAAATGTTTGAGGCCAGATTTGAACCCAGGATCTCTGGGCCTGACTCTCAATCCACTGAGCCACCCAGCTGCCCCCAACTATGTTTTAAACAATATTCAGCTGGTGATATTCTTGCTCTTAGGCATAGCATACTACAGTTTGAAGAGTTAAAATTGTGGGCCACCCAGAGGACAGTGGAGAGGCTCACAGTTCATTACCTGTACTCAGAGAAAAGTTCTATAGAAGAAGCAGGGTAAAGGTCATCATTAGAGAGAAGGAGACTTGTCATGTAGCAAGAGGAAGGGAGCAGTGATGGAGAGCCCAAATATTCCTCTGGGATTCACATAATGACCAGAGGTAGAGAGGAAAGTCCCTGTAGAGGATTTAGAGTAGGGGCCATGTCTGCTTCCCCTTCCTGCCCCCTCATGCCTTAGTGCTGTCCTCTAGGCAGATGTCTGTCTTTCCTTCCCTCTGCTCCTGGCTTGGCTTCCAGATAATGCCCAGGCTAGAAAGCTAGTGCCGGCTGAGTTGGAGCACACGGGACGTTGTTTCAGGACTGTTGCCCTACATTAAGTGTCCACTGCCAGTGAGTTGGGTGGGATACACATTCTCACTATAGCAGCCTGTGGACGCTTCTGTGGCACTACCAGCTGCTGTGGCTTTGGGAAGTATGCTAGGGCTTGGTTTATGTTCTAAGATTAGGTTGCTGACATACTTTTCAAAATGGTGAAAGTACTTACATTTGAGCCTTTGAGTTTCCAGTTTTGTACCTCTGGCCTGCCTCCTGGTCAGCTTGATTTGCCTTTATTTCAAAAGATAAACTTTTCTCAGATCAATTCCTGTTTGAAATGCTGGTAGCCCCTTCTGTAGGGTGGGTGATCACCAATTCCTAATGCCTCTGAAGCTGAAGTTGTCAAATTCTATGAAATTGCCTTAAAAGAAAATGTTCCTTTCCCCTTTTTTTTAGCTCCCTGCCATAAACTTTTCTTTCAAGTCCAAGCAGGAAACACATATAATCAGAATGGAGGGTTTTTACTATGAAGTCAAATCTGAAATACTTTTTTTTTTTAAACTCTTACCTTCTGTCTTAGAATCAATACTAAATGTTAGTTTCAGGGCAGAAGACAATTTTAGGGCTAGACAATTGGGGTTAAGTCCAGGGTCTAGGAAGTGTCTGAGCTTGGATTTAAATCCAGGCCACCTCCTCTCCAGGCCTGGCTCTCTGTTCACTGAGCCATTTAGTTGTCCCTGATAGAACTTTTCAAATGAGGAATTATTAGCCAAAGAAGAAGATAGGGGACTTTGGTAAAAAATGAATTATCTCTTTGTGTAATTAGAAAATCTTGAACCCTTGGACTTCATCTTCCAGAATCCTTTTCATTTCATCCACATAGCATCCTTAAATATTCTTTTGCTGTAACCCTGCCCCCTCTCTCTCTTCTCTTGGGACTGGACCACAGCTGGATTAGTTCCCCCTTTACTCTAACTTTTTATTTTCCTTTACTTCAAGTTATTATTAATAAATCTTGCAAAATATAATACTTAGAGATATTGTATATTAATTTTTAAGCTTACATCTTCCAACTAGACCTTCAGTTTAGAGGAAGAAACCAAGGTAGCACCAATTTCTTTAATGAGTAGCCTGCTCTAGTCTTAGTTTTCTGATATTCAATTTATTCAAATATTTCAGCCATTTGTGATTTTTGTCAGTGCAGATACTCCAGTACAGAAGACACTAGTCTTCAGACTGCAACCCGTTCACTGCATTAGTAAACTTTATGAGTTGTTGTGACTGAAAAGATTCATCCTCTCTTAGTTAACCTTCTAAAACTCTCTACATATTGATATGGCACGCTGGGATCACAGGCACAGGAACAAATGTTGAGAGGAAATACCTAAAACTCAACACAATGGTAATATGGATACTTGTCACACAGTGTGAGTCTCTTAAAAACAACAATAATAATGACAAAACTTACTGGTCTGCTTTGTGGGGTGACCATCAAGAACAACAGAACCACACTAAAGCCAGAGACCAACAAATGGCTTCTCATGAGAAGGATTCTGCTGATCATCATACTTTCTATTTCTCTCACAGGTATCTAAGCATTAAAGGTTTTGGCTGCCTAGGAAACTGGCACTGCAAAGGAGACTTGTCAGAAGCAAGCCAAAGAAATACAGGAGAGCCTCTTCTAGTTTTGTAAGAATTAAAATTTAGTTATTATAGCTATATATTAAAAATATGTGGCCGCCAGGAATCAACAATTCAGGTTGATTCCGTAATTAAATCAGACCCAAGTCAGCATCGGGTTGAGGAGTTTATTTACAATCAGGAAGGTAAAGTAGGGATAAGGAGAAGAGGGAGGTTAGAAGTCTAAATAAATGAAGCTGCAAGCCACAAGGCCCAACAGCCAGATAGGTAGAGTTTAGAATTGGCCCAGCTAGGCCAAGGAAGCCAGCCTAACTTACCCACGTGACAATACAGAGTGTAAGCTGTCTGTGGTCTCAGGAGATGCTTCTTCCTCCAGTTCCAGACGGCAACTCCCCCCACAGGAAGTTCACTCACTTACTTAAAGAGATCATGTCTTTCATCACTTCCTGTGGTCCACCTCTAATTCAAATGGACAAATGGCAGTTTCTACATTGATTTGGACTGCCCAAAGGGCAGTCCCTTATTCTTGATTTGTTACTTATTGTCACGTGTGGGTAACTCGTCTCCCCTCCCCACTAAGGGAGGTGGGAGTGACATCATTAGCACGCCTGGGTTGAGTAGATTTTTGACTATTAATGGGATCTGGCTAATTCTATTTACACAGTTTCAGGGTTGGAAGGCTGATGGTTTTCTTTCTCCAGGAAAAAATACACTTTGAGAAATCCCCTTCTTTCATTCTAGAAGGCCAGGACCACCACCTTTTGAACTTAGGAGCTCTTGCCCATGAGGCAATCCCCAAGGCTGATGCTGCCTGGGAAATATGACATCTTTTGATAGAAGGGGAAGGAAAAGGAAGTGACGTGGACTTCTTTGGACAGAAATTATAGGGTATCTAGCTAGGCAATATTTTCTACTTCCTTCCTACATTTCTCTCTTTTACCATATCTCTATTAAACTAAATTGAGTGGCTAACAGACTCGTGACTTTTAAGAGTTAATTTTTTAAATTGGCGACCACAATATTAGTTTAGAACTTTCATATTTAGCATAAAACCTAAATTTTAAATTCTTACAAACCAATATCAATTTTAAGACAGAAAATAAGGACTAAAAAAACAACAGAGAGAAAACTCAGTATATATTCTTTAGCAATATTGGATAGGACTGAAATCTGAGCACCTCTTAACATGGTGTGTATTTGTGTGTGTGTGACCAGTCTAGTAACTAAAACTAATACCTCAGGTTAAAGGTTCTCTGTGAGTCTACATTCATACAAAATGACAGTTCTTGCTCCTCCAACTGATGTCTGCTTTTTTTTTTTTGACAGCCCGAGGACACAACTAATTCAGAGCAAAAGCATTTAATGAAATAGGATAGTAAGATTTTCAGTAGAACATTTCCCGTATACATCTAAAGCATACTCTCTCACAAATATATGTGCTACTAGTGGGGAGACTCATATATGTAGGGTTTGTGCCTGAGGAGTCTAGATAGAAGAGTAACTTGTGCTTGATGTTATTGGATGTCTGATGTCTTCTGGTGATGTCACAGCACTGCTTTTCCTGAACCCACTTCTTTCTTGTAGTAGTGTCTTTACTGGGTCTACTAGATTCTTCTAGCCTTATAAATCTCTGATAATGGGGGGCTGTGAGTTCTTCAGGCGTAGACATCACAGCTAGTAACAAATCCAGGCAGAGTGCCTCTAGGGTAAGAGTATGTCTTTCCTTTTCATCTCCTAAACCTGGGGAGAGATCAATGTCTTCCCTTATAGATAACAATCTAATTTAAAGTTCTGGCACTCTTATGTATTCCTAAAATGTTCTCTAGATGAACTGCAAATGACCTTGAGCTAGAACCGAGGGTAGACTAAGGAGGCAAGGTGAGTTTTCTCCATTTACCTACCTTGAATTTTTGTCTTCATGATATATATCTATAAAGGCAGCTGGTTGGCACAATGGAGAGAGTACCAGGGCTAGAGACTTGAAGATCCATCTTCCTCAGTTCATAACTGGCCTCAGACACTTCCTAGCTATATGATTCTGTAGCAAGTCACTTAACTGTTTGTCTCAGTTTCCTCATCTGTAAAATGAGCTGAAGAAGAAAATATTAAGCCATTCTAGTATCTCTGCCAAGAAAATGGGGTCACGGAAAGTTAGCATGACTGAAAATACTTAATCTGTTAGCAGCAAAGCCTGATTGCCTTGGTGCTGTATTTTGGCTAGCAAAATCCGATCTCCCTATGTTTCTTTTATTATTTACCCTGTGACAGTTAAAATCTCTCTCTCTCTCTCTCTCTCTCTCTCTCTCTCTCTCTCTCTCTCTCTCTCTCTCTCTCTCTTTGTTCTCTCTGAACACTTGGAACAGGATGATTCTGTTCCAGACATTGTCTCTGCCTTCTGCTTAGCTATCACTCTTTTTTCCTTTTTCTGGAAAAAACCCATGCCCCAGGCTAATATAGTTAGAGCCTTGCCAGTCAGTCTCTAGCATCTTCCTATTTGTGACAAGAGAGATGGGAAATCGATCAGAGGCATCTTAATGAGAACCTACTTTCTTCCCTATTAAATCCATATTCTTCTAGAGTCTTGGCATGGAGCTTATAAAGGGACTATGAAAACTGACAAGAGCCGGGTGGAACCTGGGAATTCCAAGCCAAGGGTGGCTTATCTCAGGATTATTAGTGTCTGCCCTTATGCTGTGACCTGAAGACCACTGCCCTCGTGGCCCAGGAACCCTCTTCTGCTACACCCCACAGTCTTCCCTGGGACTGCTCCATAGGAAATGCTTTAGGACCCAGGACTCTTACCACCCATTTACTGTCAGTACCAGAGGCAGGAAGCACCTGTCTCAGCTAGGGCTAGAAAATCCTCCTTGTATGTCCAAGCCAGAATCATCAACAAAAGTCTGCACTCAGGCTTGTCCCAGCTATGCCAAGACAAGTGTGTGGTGGGGAGGGGCGTCCATGCCCAGATGCTCTTCCTTTCACACATACTCATCTGGTTCAGGGAAAAACAACCAAATTGCTACAGCAGTTTCATTCCTGCATAGTCCTCACCCTCCAGTTCTCATACATCACTCACTAACCACTCCATTTTCTCAACAGCAAGAATAACTCAGCTGCAGCCTCCCAGGGGCTCAACCTCAGTCCATACACTCCACCACCTGATGATGAGCGATCAGGAGGAGTTCTGATCAGCTCTTTTATAGCAAGGAGGGTAAGGTGGAATGACAATTAATGATAGCAAACAGTTGCTTTCAAGCTGAACCGTCTCCTTGTCTCTCAAAATTCTCCCCCATAATTCCTGCCTTCCTGATAAATACACAAGAAACACAAAGTACTTCTCCAGAAACTCTCCTCCCTCCAGAAGCTTTCCCCATTTAATCCCACCCAACTATGATCATTCCATTTTTTGGACTTACTTTGAAAACAGGAGTTAAGACCAGGGTGGATACCTCTTCCTTTACCAACAGATTACACCCCTATCCATGTCATTCTTGTCTGTGTTTTCCAAAAATCTTCCAAAGAAGATCTATCTGATATTCTGAGAGTACCAATGTATCGCCTGTCTTTTTTGTGTTGTTTGGTTGTTTTTTTTTTTTGTCATTGTTCTATTTAATAAATTTTCCTTGGACTTCTCCTATGCTAAAGGCTCTGTGCTAAACAGTGGGACTGATACAAGGTGGATGAATGAGACATGGGTCTAGTTCTCAAGAACTTAAGAGGAGTCTAGTATAGGGAATAAGATGTAGGGTTGTAACTAGGGCAGAGCCAACAATTCTTTACCCCGGGGCACTGACATTTAGGGGAGGTGCTTTTCCCCTCATGGTTTCCTACAGACCCATGCCAATATGTGGCACAATTACTACCATTTCCAGGAACTTGTTCATATACTGCCCTTCTCCCAGAGCCCACCTTTCCTTCTAATTCCCTTAAGGTCAAGGGTCTGGGGGACTGGTTGTCCAAACTCCCTTTCACTATGCCCACATTCAGATTGCTTTCTGTTTTGCCAGTCCTCCACTCATCTATCTGTTTTTAACCCAGCTTAAAACAATCCTAGCTAGGGCTCTGTTAAGAGAAATGAGCTTATAACTCAAATTCAAGTTAGAGAGGTAATACCAATAAAATTACATAGAGGCTTGGTAGAAATGGGGGTGAAGAATCACTTATTTAGTGAAGATCAAGGAAAGACATACATTAGTTTAAATTTTGTATACTTCTTTTCTAATATTATTTAATTTTTATATATGTGATGTTCCCAACTAGATTGCAAACTGTTTGAAAGCAAGGATCTTTTATTTATTTATTATTCCTTCAAAATATTTCATAGTGGACTTTTCACAAGGTAGACATTCAATGAATGATGTTGAATCAGAGTTCTGTGCTGAATTTGCCCAGGGCAAATTTATTGTGTATTATGTACTATTTAGTGTATGGCCAGCATAGAATCTATGATACAAGAAAAATGGCTTTATAATATTTTGACTCTTGAGAATTTCATGAGGAGAAATACATCTCCATCTTTTCCTTCTGCTTTTGATTCATGTTGTGAGCATCTCTCTCCAGGGTACTGGCACTGAGTAGAGGAAATGCTTCCTGCCTCCAATTTTTTTATCACCTACGTGTTAAAAAGCCACATGCAGGCCAAAATCCATAGCTTGAGCTTTTCTAATGATTTCATTTGATAGTTTCTCCAATCCCAGTCCTGTCATTTCAGTGAGACTAAATTTGGGAATACAAGTGGCATGGATGGCTTTAGGTTTATTGAGTTTTTAAAAAAAACCTTTCCTTCCATCTTAGTATTAATACTATGTATTGATTCTGAGGCAGAAGAACAGTAGGGGCTAGGCCAGTGATGGGCAACCTTTTGAGTTTGGTGTGTCAAAATTCACCAAAAAAAAAAGCATAACTCGAATGGTGTGTCACTTCGAGAAAAAAAAAATTTCATGATATTTATAGTTTAAATAATAAACATATATAATTGTAATATATAACTGTATTTAATAAACTGAAATAGGTAAATTAATATAGGTAGAATTGTCATCTATAGTGCACAGAGTGTCTACACTACACTACAGCAAATGTTTCATCTTTGGCATGTGGCCACATGCGGTTGTGTGTCATCAATACTGGCTACGCGTGTCAGTGCCATCACCCGGCTAGGCAATGCGGATTACAGCTAGGAAGTGCCTGAGGCCAGATTTGAATTTAGGACTTCTTGTCTCTAAGTGTGGCTCTCTATCCATTGAGCTACCTAGCTGTGTTTAGAGAGGGTGTTCTACAGAGTTTTACAAGGACTGCAACAGTAGTTGGTGTGCCACTTGGATTAAGTGAGACTGTGTTAAATCTTTGTCTGATCCAGACTCCATTATTACAGCACTGGACACATTGAAGGATATCAAATAAAAAATTAACAGAAGTCTAAAAAAGACCCTTATTGGTCTTTTGAAAAAAGAGAGAAGGAAGCTGGGTCCTTGATGTGTATTTCTTCCATATACTTCCTTACTCTCCAAAACTTGATTGGATCTGTTTTTAAACATTCAAAAGCAGAATGTACTTTTTGGGGGAAAGGAAAGGATCTTCCCCTATCAGGAAATTAATATAATTTGCCTTATATTTAAGCTTTATTGGATTATCTCATTCAGTTGCAGTAAAGCTGTTTCCCTGGGACTAAACATGGCTAAGATTCAGGGTAATAGTAATGATATCTAAACTTAAAAATTTATAAAGTCCTCACAATTTGGATCAAAATATGGCAATTATATGCTGAACAAGTATAGTCCTCACTGTTTTATTCACCTCCCAGCAAAATTCTACTAGAAACCTCCGATGCGGTTTGTAATCTGATGCCCAGGATAGAATTGTCCATGTACTATGATGGAATTCTAATTGCTTTGTGTATCTCATATTCCAATATGGCTTTAGCTTATTAAAAATGTGGATTCTGGATTTAGAAGCACTGAGATCTCTTCTTTTTAGTACTAAATGTAGGCAACAATAATGATGCTAAGAATAGTGGGATTTCCCATGGAGCATTTTCAGGCCAGAAATATTTTGGTGGAGCTGATAAATGCTTATCTTTGGTTACACCAAGAATAAAATTAGAACTGGGGAAATTTGGGAGCAAAATAGTGGAAATTAAGCCTATTTACATATTGAAAAGTTGCCATGCATAACAAGTATTTTGATATGTACATAATTTTGTGGTTAATATTTTAGAAGGGAAGATATTGCCAACACTGAAATTCTTATAGCAGTCTTATTTACATCATTTGGAGCACAATTTTGGAAAGGCTGATCTGTAGGATCATACACATCTGTTCTGTGATTTTGCCTCTGACAGTCACCAACATAAGGCGCTGAAAAACTTGATGGACATTCTGGGGGAAATCCCGTAACACATGCCCTAATTTAATCCAGGGAAACTTTGTCCTGAATCCAGGGAATGTTCTGCTAATAAGTTCAGGGTTAGGAGGGGAAGGGAGAGGAGAATGAGGGAATGAGGTGGGATTGTTCTGTTAGTGAATATTATTCCATTTTGCAGATGAGGAAATTGAGTTCAAGTTATTTTTCAGAGTCACATATAAGTCACCAATAGAAATAGATTTGTAATTCACAGCCTTTGCATTCTTAGTTTCTTACTTAGACCACTGATGGAGATACCTCTTTGGTCTTCTAGGTGTAACACCCTGTTTTGTTTTTCTTTTCCTCTTTTAAACTCTCACCTTCCATCTTAGAATCAATACGGTATATTAGTTCTAAGGCAGAAGAATGGTAAAGACTAGGCAATAAGGGTTAAATGACTTGTCCAGGGTCACAGAGCTAGGATATGTCTGAGGTTTGAGATCACATTTGACCTCAGGACATCTTGTCTGTAGACCTGGCTCTCAATCCCACTGAGCCACCTAGCTGCCATCTAACATCCTGTATTAATGATTAGTTCTTTTAAAGCCTGGGGGGAAATATAATGACCCTTAAGATCCATAGGATTCCTCCTTAGCTTTTGGAAGTTTAAGATAAAAAACTAGGAGTCCAGTCACAATTGCTCTGAGCTCTGTTATGAAAATTCCCAACATTTAGGCAGAGGTTGGGCTCTGCCTAACTTTACAGCTTAGTCTCTCCAGTTAACTCCTGCTGGACTGTTGCGGTTAAGGAAAAAACTCAGTTCACTGGAAACATTTACATAATGAGACAGCGGATAATATTATAATGTTTGTGGATGGATGGGCACAGGGAGGGGAAGTTGGGGAAAGAGCCAGATGCTTCTCAGTGTGTATGTATTTCTCCAGGCAGAGTCTTGTACCCTTAGAGGCTTTTACAATAAACCTCCCAGATCTCCCCTCTCTGCCACAGTTCACTTTTACTTTTGTTCCTCAGAGGTATGTTTAAAGGCTAGGGCTTGCTCCAGCTTCTCAAATTCAGACCCTAAGAATTTCTCTCCTTCTGAGATAGATAATTCCTTTTTTGTACAAATTGATTAGGCAATGACCAAATTTCCAACACAATGACTAATTTATTCAAAGAGCTGTAAAGCTTCTGTCCACACAGGGCTTTGATTGATTCAGTCAGGAAGTGTTCTTATCTAACATAAATAATTATTCCTGACTTTCCCCATTAATGCTAGCTGGCATAAAAAATTAAATGGGTATTTTTTGAGGAGTTTTGTGGAAGCTGCAGATAACATAGAAAACATTTAGAAACTTGGACATGTATAATTAACCCAAAATTTACAATAAAGTACTATAAACATCCTATATGAGAAAAAGAAAAATTTCAGATTTCTTTTCTTGAAAGAAGAGAGGGCCAAAAAATTTTATGTGAATTTTCCAGATCTCCGGGGCACTGTGACCCTAACCCCTGAGACATGGAAGGAATAACTGTACTTTTAAGAGGATGAGATAATGAAATCCTACTCTTACAGTATTACTGCTCAGTTGCTTTCAGTTCTACTCTGTGACTTCTTCTGAGGGTTTCTTAGCAAAGATCTTGAAGTGGTTTGCATTGCCTTCTCCAGATCATTTGACAGATGAAGAAACTGAGGCAAATAGGATTAAGTGACTTGCTCAGGTCATACAGCTAGTAAGTATTTGGGGCCATATTTGAAGTCAGGAAGATGTGTCTTTCTGACTCCAGGCCTGGCACTCTATACACAGTGCCACTTAGCTTCTTACCCACTCTTACATGGAAAATGATATTTGGAATTGTAGAAAACTGTTCTTTCCCCAAATTTTATAGAATTACAAAATTTCGAGTTGAAAGAGATCCTAGTAGCCATCCAGTTCAACTTGGATCTGCCCAAGAATCCTCCCTGAATCATTGCTAAGAAATGATTATCCAGTCCTTGTTTGATGAGTTCTATTATAGAGGAACCCACTATATTCAGAGGATGACAAATTTAAATCAGGAAGGGACCCCCCAAGTCATGCAGTCCAAACATTTAATTTTACAGATGAGGAAACAGAAACTAAGAATAATTTATTTCACATTCAGATAGTTCTAGTTGTTATGAAGTTTCTCCTTACATAAAGTTCAATTCTGGCTCTCAATAGTTTCTACCTACTGTTCTTAATTCTTCCTAGTGGAGGCAGACACTGTGGAGCACTTAGAGCTTGGTTAGATATTGAAGAAGCTAAGGCCATTCAGTGCATCCTGAGCCATCCATCATCAGTCATCTTGACTTTTGTCTTTCCACTGGACTTTAATGACTCTAGAGGAAAGAGCGAGGTTAATGACTGTGTATCAGTCAAAAGATATCACTAGTGATGTCTTTTTGGTTCTCTGAGTATGAAGGACAACAATCAGTCAACCAACTAGCCAACCAAGTAGTGCAGCAATAGTAACAGTGAGTAAGCAGTAGTTGTGACAGTGGTAGTAGTAGTGGTGGTGGTAACAGTAGGGACAGTAGTAGTAGTAGCAGTAGCAGTAGAAGGATGATATAAGAAAAACCTAGGAAGACTTAGGTGAACTAATACAAAGTGAAATGAGCAGAACCAGGAAAACATTATTTGCAATTATTACAGCCATGTAAATGAAAATGAACACCACGAGGAAATCCAAAATTAATGTTACAAAATTAGAAAGAAAAACTTGATCCTTATAGGTGAAAATACATAAAGACATCTCCCCTCACTTCTTCGTAGAGGCAGGGAGGCCCACGAGTATAGCACAATGCATACAATATTAGATTCTTAAAATTTGTGTTTGCCTTGCTAAATTTATTTTCTTTTCCTTTTTTTCTTTATAAATTATTTGTTAGAATGGATAGCTTTCTAGGGTGGGAGTGGGGATGCAGAAAGAAATTTAGGTATTATAAAAACTAAAGAGTTCAATACAAATTTAAAAAGTTTTTATGGTTGTTGCATCATACTGTTGATTCATAATATGCAAGCCACCCAATCTGCCAGACCTTTTTTAGATGAACTTCTTCCTAGCCATGCCTTCCTTTCCTATCTTGTACTTGGGAAAGTTCCCTTTTTGCCCTCTATGCATCCATACCCATACCCCTAAAGGATCACAGATGTTCCGATAGTCAAGTAAAAATCAAATTTCATTTAAGGAAATTTCACCCATCTTGTAATTATTATCACACTACTCTACAATCTAAAGAGGAAGCTGTTGATCTTAAGCAAAAGTGATTTTTCAGGATCTAGTAACCCACTTATAGTACCACAGCTTTGGGATGTCTCTTTATCAAGTTCTAAATTTAGGGGAATAACCAGTGAGATTTCCAGAGGTGAACACCACCATCGACAGAGACCTGAATTGTTTTCGGGTGACTATGTAGGCCACTAAAGGTGTTTTATTTCACTTGTATTATTTTAGTTCAAACGTTGTGACTTCTTACCTTACTCTGATGAAGTGACATAGTAGAAAGATGTACAGATAGAGAATAAAAACCAGAAGGTGAGTTATATTTACATAAAGAACAATAGCAGTTCTTTAAACCACCAGGGGCAAAGACAAATTCAGTGGGCCTGAGGATGAGCTCCAGGAGAGGCAGAGACCTCTGATCTCTGGACCCAAAGCTCCTAGAAAATAGGGTTGGGTGCTGATGGCGTGAGAAGATGTATGTGTGAAGACAGGAAGACAGAAATCCTAGACTCTGTGACTGCTTCAGGAGGCAATCTCTAGTGGGAGAAAGGAGGGTGGGGCAAGCCTGGGAGAAACTAACCATCAGGACTAATTATTTGTAATTAGGTGATAAATTCAGTTATTTCTATATACAAAAGCAGTACAAGGATTATCAGTGCCCTCTCAATTTCTTGCCCTGGACAAAACAATTGCCCCACCCTAGTTATAGCTTTCATTAAGAGAGAAGGAGGATTAATGAAGGCTATAGAAAAATCCCTATTTTTTCCTATTATTCTGGATATATCTAGGGGCCGCCAAATTGTAAAAACTTTGTATTGGGATAGTTGTAAAACAGAACTCATATAGCTCTTATTTCCTGGGGGTTTTTGTAAGGATAAAATGACATAATATTTGTACAGTGTTTATTAAATCTTCCAGGACTATGTAAATGCTAGTTATTATTATTATTATTATTATTATTATTATTTAAAAGGACAGTGTTAAGAACTAGGAAGGTGAGAGTTGTGTTTAAATCAGGAAGCGACCCTTTAAATTAGGAAGGGAAGTCATATAATCCAAACACTTAATTTTACAGATGAGGAGACAGAGACTAAGATCATAGTTAGAGTATTATATTTAGTTCTGGGTGCTATATTTTAATATAGTATATACATATATATAGTATATATTTTGATATTGTGTGTGTACATATATATATGTATATATATACTGGAAATTCAGAGGAGGTTGGCTAGGATGGTGAAGGACATTAAGGTAATAACCTAGAAGAATTAACTGAAGGAACTGGGGATATTTAGTTTGGAAGAGAGAATGTGTACAGGGAATACAATCTTAAAAAACATTTTTTAAAGTATTTGAACGATTGCCATGTGGAGGAGAGATTAGACTTGTGCTATTTGACTGCAGAAAGCAGAACCAAGAGCAGTAATTGGGTAGGAGTTGCAGAATCAATTTCAGGCTTAATGTAAGGGGAAAAAAAGAATCAGATCTATCCAAAATGTGCAATGAGGTGTAGGGTATTTTATCTTAAGCCAAAGCTGGATGGACACTTTTAAGGCATGCTGGAAGAGGGATTCCTGTTCAGGTTGGGCTACATTAATTGGGCTCTGGCATCCTTTGCATTGGCAATTCTGGGGTTTCCATATCTCCATGGATATGCATAGGAGAGCTGTGATGCACACATTCTAGCTGCCCTGGGTAAAAGTTTCACTGAAACCAGGAGAAGTATTGTCTGAAGAGGAAATCTGGGCAAGAACTAGAAGTCTATCAGCCTACTGAATTTTCCTTTGATTTCAACTGAAAGGTTTTCATAGGGAGATAGTGTGTTTTTTGTGGGGAGGGTACAGCAAGAGACCGAATTGTGTTTGTGGTGGTACAAGGCAGGGGGTTAGAGCTGAAAGAGAAAAATGAAGTCAAAAAACTTCCATACAAGTATAATTTAAGATTAAAAAAAAGATGCAAAAGCTTCATGGAGTCAGATAAAACAAAGGGAAGAGAAATCCAACAATGAGATATGCATGTCTGTCTCCGTGAATAGAACTGTCTCTGTCTGCCTGGGAGAAAGAAGAAAAACAGCCAGCTTTTTTCATCTCAGCAGGTTAAATCTTCTCAGAACAGACATCCAGTAATATGAAGACTTCCTGCCAAATCTTCTCAGTGGTCATACATCCCAGTTTGCTTTGAGCTATTCAGCATGAATATGATTAAAGGTCAAATAAATTTTGACAGCATTAATATACAGTAAGGGATTAAATGTTTTTGGTTAGCATAATCAGTTTGGATAATAGTGAGGTGGCACTAAATTAGGTAAACTTTAAGATTTCTTTCAACTTTAAGATTCTAGTATTCTGTGGCATATAGATAGAAGCATAGAGACATGTGGAGAGTTCTGATGGCCACACTACCATTTTCTATTCATGTGGTTTTGGCCAGTTAACTAAACTTTCTCAATAGATACTATTTTTTTTAACATTTCAAAATGAAGGAAGAAAACCAACCCAGTTAGCTACTGCCATAAGTGAAGAATAATTATTAAAGATAATTTTCAAATACTTTGCTATGTATACACAAAACAATGTAACATTTTTTTCTGAACCAAAAAAAGATTCTCAAAGATTCAGTTCTGCTCAAATTGTTAGCTTCATTCATAGACTCACAGTATTAAAAAATATTGAGATTTAGGAAGGAATTGTGGTCAGTGACTGGTTAGATTTAGAAACACTCATTCCATGCACTAGCTTTTGTCTCTTGAAATCATGTATTTTAATGGAATTATAAATTTTATAAGGGTGTGCATGAATAGTTGAAGATTTCTAACATTGAACTGAGTTTTGTGTCCTCTGTTGAAATGTTAGGAAGTTTGTCATGAAATGACTTTGTCATAGAATTCTTGACATGTTCAATCGAGTAACCACTGGAAAAAAAAGTATATTGGAAAAGAATCTAAATTGGAAGTTAAGGGGGCAGCTGGGTAGCTCAGTGGAGTGAGAGCCAGGCCTAGAGACAGGAGGTCCTAGGTTCAAACCCGGCCTCAGCCACTTCCCAGCTGTGTGACCCTGGGCAAGTCACTTGAGCCCCATTGCCCACCCTTACCAATCTTCCACCTATAAGACAATACACCGAAGTACAAGGGTTTAAAAAAAAAGTTTAAAAGTTTAAATTGGAAGTTAATATTGAATTACAGGAGAGGGTTAGACTTTTCTAGACTTTTCGTTATGTCCCCCTGAGAACTCTGAGGCCCATATGCTTGATGCTTTATTATTAGAGACCATTTTTACCAGGAATCTCAACATACAGTAGTAGATAACACTATTCCAAAGGAAGTAGAAATATAGTCCTTTGGATATCTGTAACTCTTTTCCTTCAAATAATTCAAGAGAGTTTTCCTGTGGACTATCAAATCACATATACCCATCTTAATCCCAGCCCAAGATCACAAAGTCAGTAATATGACTAAAATTAGACCAAGTTCTCTCATTCCAATTTGCCCACTGAAATGTCTTCTTTCTTGCTTCCTACCAGTCCATGTGCTTTCTCAACATAACTCAAGACTTACTACCACCAAGAAAAGCTTCTTAGATGACATCACCCCATAATGAAGACTCTCTTTAGTTTGTATTCTTAAGAACAGGGCTGGCTTGTTTGGTCTTTGTGTCCCTCTGGATCTAGCACAGTACTTGACCCCCAGTAGATATTTAATAACTGCTTCTTAATTGATTGATTCCAGTTTAGTAGAGTGGATAGAGTAGAATTGGAATTAGAAAGACCCACGTTCAAATCCTGCCTCTAACATTTAACTAGCTTCTGGGCAAGTCAGTTAACCCAGTTGAAGCCCAGATTATTCCACTGTAACACCAAGGTAACAATTATTCAATCAACATGCATTTATTAAGGGTCTATTATATGCTAGACATTATGAGAGGTGCCAGGATACAAATATAAGGAAAATTCCTACTCTCAAGAAGCTTCTGTTCTCATGGAGAAGACAATGTATAAGTATATTTAAAATGAATTTAAAGCGAATAGATACAAAATATTTAAATACAAGTATTTTTGGGGGGAGGTGAGAGTGTGTGGGATGACAAGCAGTTGGGAATGGGAAAGGCTTTATGTAGAAGGAGGAGCTATTGGCCATTTCAGCCACCATATTTCTGCAGGTTTCTATAGCTTCAGATATAAGCAAATAGGGAAGGGCTCCAAGGATGTGGTCAGGATGTAACTATGGATTAAAAAAAATAATTGATATTTTCAAGTTACACGTAGAAACAATTTTTGACAATTATTTTCTTTCTTTTTTTTTCCTTCTCCCTAAACCCTTACCTTCTGTCTTAGAATCAATATTGGTTCCAAGGAAGAAGAGCGGTAAGGGCTAAGCCATGGGAGTCAAGTGACTTGGCCAGGGTCACACAGCTAGGAAGTGTCTGAGGTCGGATTTGAACCTAGGAACTCCCATCTCTGGGCCTGGCTCTCAATCCACTGAGCTACCCAGCTGCTCCCAACAATTATTTTATGACATTTTAGGATTTGGATTTTCTCTCTCCTTCCCTCTCCCCTCCACCCCCCACCCCAGGTAAGAAATGGTCTTTCATGCTTTCATGCAATACATATTTCCATATTGCCATTACAAAAAGAATTGTTAAAAATATTTTGGTACTAGTAGGTCCTTTCTCCTTGTCTCTGATCTTTTGGGCATACACACTCCAAATTTGTTGTTTCCCCTTTAATTTTCTTTTCTTTTCCTTTTTTTTTGTATTTTAAACCCTTAACTTCTGTGTATTGACTTATAGGTGGAAGAGTGGTAAGGGTAGGCAATGGGGGTCAAGTGACTTGCCCAGGGTCACACAGCTGGGAAGTGTCTGAGGCCAGATTTGAACCTAGGACCTCCTGTCTCTAGGCCTGGCTCTCAATCCACTGAGCTACCCAGCTGCCCTGTTTCCCCTTTAATTTTGATTGTATTGATTTTGTTTGCACAATGACTTTTAAATTTAATGTAATCAAAATAATCCATTTCATTTTCATGATGTTCTCTATGTCTTCTTTGGTCATAAATGCTTTCCTTATCCATAAGTCTGACAGGTAAACTTTTCTATTTTCCCCTAATTTGTTTATGGTGTCCCCCTTTATTTCTAGATCAAGTATCCGTTTTGACTTTATTCTGGTATATGGTATGAGATGTTGGTTTATGCTTAGTTTCTGCCATACTGTTTTCCAGTTTTCCAAGTGATTTTTGTCAAAGAGTAAGTTCTTTCTCTAAAAGCTTGGATCTTTGGGTTTATTAAGTACCAAGCTTGGTGATCCCTTGGGATCCTTTCAGCAGTCCAAGGTGTACCAGTACCAGTCCAGTACCTCTTACATCTCCTCACAGGTATGACATGGTTCCCCACTCTGAGACCTGCATGTCTAGACCCTGATGTATTTATGCCACTCTTTCTTTCCCTCAATGGTGACATTAATAGGATTGGGAGGTGATGGAAGAGGGGAACTGATTGGCCCAGCCAGACTTCTACCTACACCATCCCCCACACACACCATGGCTCATTTTTTCTCCATCTTCCTTCCTCTTCTCTATTACTCTAGTTAAGGATTTTGTGAAAATAATTCATTATTTGATGATAATTTCTGAGAAAACTAGAAAGCAGTGTTAAAATTAAAATTATCCGGAAATTGTATCTCAATTTATATGTATAAATTTATATATAGTTAACTTTGGAGGAGATGTAGGGACACTGATGCACTGTTGGAGTTGTGAACTGATCCAAAAATTCTGAAGGGAAATTTAGAGATATGACAAACAGATTTTAAAATTGTGCTATAAAACTATGTCCAAAGGGCTATAAAACTTTGACCCAGCAGTATCTATATCTCAAGGATATTAAAATAAAAGGAAAAGGACATACACACACTAATATTTCTAGTAACTCTTTGTGGTGGTGAAAAATTGGAAATGGAGGGGATCCTCATCAATTGGGGAATGGCTTTATAAATTGTCGTATGATTGTGCTGGAATTCTGTTGTGCTGTAAGAAATGATGAACAGGATGGTTTCAGAAAAACTTAGGATGACTTATATGAACTGATGAAAAGAGACGTGAGCAGAACCAGAATAACATTGTACGTAATGACTATAATATTGTATTATCAACTATGAATGACAAAGCTATTCTCATCAATACAATAATCTAAGGCAATTCCAAAGGACTCATGATGAAAAATGCTAACTAACTCTAGAGAAAGAATTGAAGGAATATTAATGTATGTTGAAGCATAATTTTTTCACTTTGTTTTTCTTGCTTTTAAAAATAATATGGTTGACATAGAAATATGTTTTACATAATTTCATATCCATAATAAAAAATAAACCCCTTAACTTCCTTATTAGAATTAATACTGTGTATTGGTTCCAAGACGGAAGAGAGATAAGAGCCAGGTAATTGAAATTAAGTGATTTGCCCCCTCACAGAGTGGTCACACAGCCAGGAAGTCCATATGCATAATTAATATTATATTTCTTGCCCTAGGGTAGAAGTGAAGGAATTTGGAACTCAGAATAAAAAAAAAATTTTTTTTCAAAATAAATAAATAATAAATTAGGGAAGAAAAAGAATATTGAATTTGACATGATTGTGGGACATCCTTTCTGTAGAAAACAGCTGGACATACCTAATTGATACTTTAGAGTGAGAGATATGTGAGATATAAATCTTTTTTATTATTAGATTTATTAGTTGAGACCATAAGAATAGATGAGATTTCTGAGGGAAAAGGGGAGAGAGACAGAGAGAGACAGAGTGACAGAGACAAACAGACAGACAGACAACATACAAAGAAGATTAAGCTTTGTAGAATGCGCTTTTTTTTTTTGACCCTTGTACTTTGGTGTATTGTCTCATAGGTGGAAGAGTGGTAAGGGTGGGCAATGGGGGCCAAGTGACTTGCCCAGGGTCACACAGCTGGGAAGTGGCTGAGGCCGGGTTTGAACCTAGGACCTCCTGTCTCTAGGCCTGACTCTCACTCCACTGAGCTACCCAGCTTCCCCCTTTGTAGAATGCTTTTAATTTAGTGTAAGGAGGAAGCAGAGAAGCTAGTGAAATAGAGATCGGGAACCTATGCACCAAAATATTCATAGCAGCGTAAGAGGACTTATATGAATAGTGTGCTTAGCATAGTGTCTGGCACATAATAAGCACTTAATGCTCCCCACCTCCCCAGTCATTAACGGTTTTTATTTTATTTTTTAATTTATTATTTTTAAAATTTTATTTTTTATTGATTAATCAAGAAAAATTTCCCATGGTTACATGATTCATGTTCTTTCCTTCCTCTCCTCCCAACCCCTCCTATAGCCAACATACAATTCCACTGGGTTTTACATGTGTCATTGATCAGGACCTATTTCCATATTATTGATATTTGCACTAGGGCAGTGGTTCCCAAACTTTTTTGAACTACCGCCCCCTTTCCAGAAAAAATATTACTTAGCCCCCTGGAAATTAATTAAAAAAATTTTTAATACCAATTACTAGGAAGGATAAATGCACCTGTGGCCATCACTGCTCCCTTGGATCACTGCAGCACCCACCAGGGGGCGGTGGTGCCCACTTTGGGAATCACTGCACTAGGTTGATCATTTAGAGCCTGCATCCCAAATCATATCCCCATTGAACCATGTGATCAAGCAGTTGTTTTTCTTCTGTGTTTCTGCTCCCACAGTTCTTTCTCTGGATGTAGATAGTGTTCTTTCTCATAGGTCCCTCAGAAATGTCTTGGATCATTGCATTAAGCACTTAATGCTTGCTGATTGAATGATGTGGAATGAGGTAAGAAGAACTAGGAAAACAATATTGTTGTAACAATATAAGTGGAATATAAAATATTGATCATACCGTCACACATGGTTGATAGTGGTTTTGCTGCACTGTCTCCTCCCTCCTTTTCTCTTTTATTCTTTGTTACAAGGGATAGATAACTGAGTAGGGGAAGATGGTGGAACATAGTTAGAAATTAAGTGACATAAAACCAAAAGTATCTATATCTGTTTTTTAAAAAACCTTTATCTTCTGTCTTAGACGCAATACTAAGTATTGGTTCCAAGGCAGAAGAGAAGTAAGGAATGGGCAATTGGGATTAAGTGACTTGCCCAGGGTCACAAAGCTAGGAAGTGTCTGAGGCCATATTTGAACCCAGGACCCCCTTATGGAAAAGGCTGGCTTTCTATCCACCGAGCCCCACTATATTTGTTTTAAAACTGGACCTATACTTTTATCAGCATAGATATCTCCTAATGAGGAACTTCGAAATCCATGCAGATGATACCTTCCTTGTGACCTGTAGTTGCTTGAGATATCAAATAGTTATATTTGGCCAGAGTCACACAACCAGGATGTATCAGAGATGGTACTTGAACTTAAGGTCTTCCTGACTTCAAGGGCAGCTCTCTAGCCACTATACCATGATCCCTCTTATCAATAAAAATAAGAATAATAAAACAACGGAATAGGAAGGTCTGAAAGAGAAGAGTTCGATGTATATGACTTAATGAGTGAAAGGATACTGAGAGCATCAAAATAAAGCAAAAACCACTAACAAGTGTTACATCATCAGTTTCTTTCAATTCTTTAACATTCATTTTGTACCTTTCTTTCTGTACTTATATGTTAAATATGGTTACAAATTGCATACTCTTTGTGTGATGAGGAGAGTCCCCCAAAACCCCGAGTGGATGTGAGAGAGTGCCAAATCAAGAATGAATAGTGATCTCGGTGCACTTTTTTTTGTAATACCATTTGTGACATCAGCTCTTGAAGATACCAGGAATCTGAAAAAACATATTTGCACTCTCAGCCTGTGTTATTACTGAAGGGTATTAGATGGAGGAAAGAGGAAGGGTAGAGATAGATGAGAACACTATTGAACTTTCTTTCTCTTCTACATCAATACCCACCAAATCCCTAAAGTTAAAAAGAGCAGTTTTGGTCTAAATTTAGTTGGGGAGACTCAACATCGTTAGATGATTTTAGTCTACTTAACTGTTATCAAATTGCAAGTTTTATAATGGTCCCAGTTGAAAGGGCATGGGGATAGGTGTGTGCATAGGTTGATTGGAAACACATGTGAAAGTTCCTATGGGACAGAAATGGTAACTTATTGAATGTATGGAGGTGAGGGAGACTGAGGAGTCAAGGATGACAGTAGGGTTGCAAATCTGGACAATTGGACAAGATGGTGGTGCCCTCAACAAAAACAGGGGCAATTGAAAGGAGCCTGGATTTGAGGAGAAAGGTAATAAGTTTTGTTTTAGACTTTTGAGTTTGATTTGCTTAAGGGACCAGTTTGAAATGTCCAGTTAGTGATATGGAGCTGGAAATATAGATCTAGGAACCATCTTCCTAGAGATGATGGTTAAATGTATAGGATATTATGAAATCACCAAGTGAGAGTGAGAAGAGAAGGGATCATGTACTAGGCTAGAACCTTATGGTATTCCTCTGTAGGGGATATACCATGGACAAATAATGATCCAGAAAAGGAGACAGAAAGATTAGTCAGCTTGCTAGGAGAACCAAGAAGGAAGTAACAAAGAGGAGAGGGTATCTCAGAGGAGATGAACAATATAAAATGCTATAAGTAATAGCACCAGCTCATCAGTTAAATATTTCCCACAACAAAACATTTATGAATTGTACCCTGTTTCTTTCCCATCTTGGAAACACAGCTCTTTTAAAGGACAACTCTGATGCAGATATCTTTTGATCTTTAAACTAGTAGCCTGCAGTGATTTCTGATGTAGCAGAAATCACGTGTCTATCCAGTTGACATACCATGAAGTTCTTTCTGTGGTGAATTTGGAAAGAAACAGCCATTAAATTATAATGTAGAGCAATGCTCTTCAGTGTCCATTTGTTAATGAGTCAAGGAAGGAAGTTTGGAGTATTAAGAGAATTAATTTCCCAGCTGATTAATTCCCCATTAAATGAACATCTGACCAAGTGAACTGAACAGCTGAATCTATAATCTTTCTAGGACAAGGATGGAATTCTCTGTTCAGCTCATGTCCCTCACTACTTCTAGGCCAGGGAGCTTTTAGTAACCAAATTATGAGAGGATGTTAATGGGTGATTTAAATTTAGCTTCACAAAATTATTTAGCTGCCTAATTTGATCTGCAAAATTTGCATGGGATCCATCTGAATTCACCGGTAACATCTATTCTTTCTAGTTAAAGACTAGAATATATTTATAATTAGTTGGCTGCTTGGTGTTCAATAGGCCTTTCCTGATTTCATTAAAGCTTTGAACAGTTGGTACTATGCTTATTTTTTTTCCCATATAACTATTGAGATATCTTCAGTAAGTTATTCTTGGACCTCCTGTGTCCAAACTGGAAGAAGAGTTGGGTGAAAATTTCTTTCTCAAAATGAAAATGATCAGGGGAATTTTTGAAGATCACATTTGGGAATATAGAAGCATAGTAAATTCTTCCCTACCCTGATACAGATCACTTTTAACAGACCCAAGTGATCTGTCAAATTGAGTTTCCCAAGAGGAATGTTTTAAGGAAAAATTAAAGAGTTCCACATCTTGCCAGGTTCAAGGCCTTCTAAGATGAGTATTTCAGTTTTGAACTGGATGAGTAACAAGGGTGGGAAGCTCTGGAGGAGAGCCAAGAGAACATGATGGGTTTCTCTGTTCAGAAAGCAAGTAGCTTTTCTTTTTGCCAGCTACAATTCTCATGTGCTTTCCTGGCACATGAGGCAGAACATATTGGAATAATCTGACCTAGATGTAAACTCATATATGAATCACATTGGCTGGGTTTTCATCCAGGAAGAAAGGCTGCAGTTGGCAGTGGAAAAACCATTCTGGCCACTATAGCTTTGTACAAGTCCAGGGACAATATGGGCCCAATATCACCCCAAAGCAGCATTCCTATTAACAGACATCCGGTTGGCTACCCCAAATGGAGAAAGAGTTACACAACATAGGCCTTTGTTTAAATTCTTCCCCTCCATCTCTTATCAACAGCATTTCAGTCTTTCAGGGCTTACAGTTCAGCCAGTTAGATTTTGTTCGGTTTTCTATTTCTAGTAGGCACAAGGAAAGATAACTACATGGTTTATTGTTTCAAGTAGCCACAAAGAAAGGAGCCAGAAGAGCCATCTTTCAAGATGTCACAGTTAGGAAGCTGTCCTTTAAAACACGATAGAGGGTTCCTTGCCACTTGCAAATGTCATATTTCCTAGAACTTAAAAACTGTCAGCCTATACTAAGGTCCTATTTATGATAATATCTAATTTTGCCAAGGAGGCAATGTTTTGTTCTTGAAGGTTATTCAAGTGGAGCAGAATCCCTGGCAGGTTCTACAATGTGGAAAGACTTCAGTAGGGCCCTAGTGAGGGATTATGAGTCCTCTGAAGACCATCTTAAATTTGAAGAAAGTCATCATCAGAATGTTAGCTACCATGAGTTGTAAGATTTTGGTCATAAAAGCTCATGGAATATAAAACGTAGATGGATGGTGATCAGCCTTTCACACATTCTTTGTTTCATACAGACTGGCTTGTTTGCTATTTTCTCAGCAAGAATTCCTACCTACCTAGAATCCCCTTTTTTCTCATGGCTACCTCTTAGAATTTCTACTTTTCTTATAGACTCAGCTCAAGCTCCATCTCTGGTGATAAGGCTTTCCTGATCTCCTTATTGCTAATGCTTCTTCCCTCCTCAAAGGATCATTAATATGATTATCTGTTTCCATAAGTATCTTGAGGGCAGGGACTAGTTTTCATTCAGTATTTACAGCCGCAAACACAATAGGGCTTTGATAAATGCTTGTTGGATTAGATTAAACCAGTAGAGTAATTTTGGCACTGATAAAACTTAAAAATATTGAATGATCCTTGGAGTCCTGAAATATTTACACATATACTGAATCCATAAGTGTTTTTGAGTGTGTCATGTCCTTTTCTAGTCACTGGAGACATTTTTTGCTCTAAACCAGTGATTCCCAAAGTGGGTGCCACTGCCCCCTGGTGGGTGCTGCAGCAATCCAGGAGAGCAGTGATAGCCACAGGTGCATTTACCTCTCCTATTAATTGCTATTAAAATAAAAAAAAAATTTGACATGAATGGGAAATAGACCCTGAACACATGTTCAACCAGTGGAAATGTGCGTTGGCCATGGGTGGGGGGAGAGCTGGGGGGGGTGAAGGGGAAAGTAGGGGCATAAAGTATGTAAACAGGTTAAAAACGAATATTAATAAATGTCTAATAATAAAAAAAATAAAAAATTTAATTTCCAGGGGGCTAAGTAATATTTTTTTCTGGAAAGGGAGTGGTAGGCCAAAAAAATTTGGGAACCGCTGCTCTAAACTAATGATTTCACTGGCATTGGGAATTCTTTCTACCAATATAGTTTAGTAAGTTTTCTGTAACTTAAAATATTATAGTTTTCTGGTGTACTAAAAAAAATTAAGTGCCTCCCTAGGATTGTATAGCCTGGATGTATCAGGCAGGATTCATACCCAGAACTTTCTGATCTTGAAACTAGTTCTCTCTACCTACCCTCTACTAATTTTCACTGGGAATATATAGATAAAAATGAAATAGTTCCAACTCTCAATAAACTTACATATTATTAAGGATTAGAGGTGGGATGGAATCTATGTGACCATTTTGATGGAAATAATCAGTTACTGCATGCAAAGCTTGAATGTATTTGTGATTTCATTGATATGGAATCTCCCTCCACTGATGCAAATTACCACTCATCCATGCCTACCTATCTTGTGAACTAAAGAGTATCTCCTTCCATAAGTCTTCCAAAGGGGGTCAAAATAGGGGCTTTTCCCTCTTGACATTCCAGGGATGCCGATGGAGAATGTGGACTATCACTCTCCATGTTCTGTATTTGTATGAGATACATGCAATGATGGACCAGCTCTATGGCATTTCCATCTGCCTGTGTATCATAGCCTAGATAATAGGCATTCTTCATTCATTTGATTTTTCCTGTGGGTTAATTGGGCAGAATTCTTTCGAATGATTATGCATCTCATAAAGGAGATATTCTTGTCTTCTGGAGCTTAGTACAATCACCATACATAGGAACTAGTCAGACAGGAACATAAAGTTTCCCAAGTCAAACACAAAAGATCTGATCCAAGTTTAATCCAAGCATCAACATGGCTAGGCAATTTTAATCCTTTATTTGGCCATTATTAAGTTGTAAGTTTCAAAACTGTCCCAGGTGAAAGGGGATGAGAACCTGAATGAAAAGTTGTATATGGTTTGGTGACTTTTGGGCACAGTTCCCAATTGCTTTCCAGAATGACTAGACTAATCCATAATTAGAATGGTACATTAATATACATTGTTTTCCTTTAATATACCATTTCTCATTTTCCTTTAATATACCATTTCCAATTTTCCTTTTTTTGTTATCTTTGCCAAAATGATGAGTGTAAAGGGGAGTCTCATGGTTGCTTTTATTTGAATTTCTATAATTATTAGTGATTTGGAACATGTTTTCATCTGATTGTTAATAGTTTGGATTTCTTCCTTTGATACTTGCCTGTTCATATTGTTTGACCATTTATTTATTGAGGAAAGACTCTTAGTCTTAAACATTTGAATAAGTTCCTTATATATCCCAGAAATGAGAACTTTATAAAATAAACTTGCTACAAAGATTTCCCTCCCACACCAATTAAATGTTTTCCTTCTAATTCTAGCTGCATTTATTTTTTTGTTCAAAAACTTTAAAATTTTTATAATTAAAACTATTTTATTTTCTATGATGCTTGGACCCAAAAGTGATTTCTTCCTTGATCCTTTAATTACTTAGGTATATCTTTATTTCTGTAAAATGTTTTATAGCTCTTTTCATATGGTTCCTATGTCTCTCGGCAGATAGACCGCTAAGGATTTTATATTTTGAATGGGTTTATATTTTGAAGGGGTGATTTTGAATGGAATTTATTTTAAAAAATATTTTCCTGTTGGATTTTGTCGATAATATTTAGAAATAGTGATTTATGTAGTTTTATAGCCTACAACTTTGCTGATGTTATTGTTTCAACTTTTTCACTCAGTTGCTTCAATTAATTTTATTGTTACTGTTTCAAAATCACCATGTAATCTGCAGAAAAGAATATTTTTGTTTCCTCTTTGCCAGTGTTTATTCCTTCAATTTCTTTTTCTTGTGTTAACATAGTGCTAGCATCCCTAGCACCATATTAAATGGTAGTGATAATGGACAGTCTCCCTTTACCCTGCTCTTACTGGAAAGGCCTTTAGTTTATCCCCATAACATATAATGTTAGCTCTTGGTTTTAGATAGGTATTATTATGGGCAGCTAGATGGTACAGCAGATAGACTGCTAGACCCAGAGTCAGTGAGGCTCATCTTTTTTAATTCAAATCTGGTACTAGGTGTGTGACTCTGGGCAAGTTACTTGATCTTCTTTTTTCTCAGTCTTCTCATCTATGAAATAATCTGGAGAAGGAAATGGCAAACTAACTACTCCAGTATTTTTGCCATGAAAAAGCCATATGAGGTGATAAAGTCGGATATGAGTTAAACTGATGGAACAACAACTTATTGTATTAAGGAAGGGTGCATTTATTCCTCTCCATGTGCGTATCTGTTTTAAACAAAAACCTTTTTTGTCAAAAGCTTTTTTTCTTTATGGACTATTTCAATAACCCCTTTCCCTCCTTCTTTTCTTTAAACCTTTACCTTCTGCCTTAGTATTAATTCTAAGACAGAAATAAGTGCAGGGCTAGGCAATCAGGGTTAAGCAACTTGCCCAGGGCCACACAGCTAGGAAGTGTCTGAAACTATATTTGAGCCCAGGTCCACCCAACTCCAGGCCTGGTACTCTATCTGTTGTGCTACCTAGCTGCCTCTCCATAGCCTCTAAATTGATTTCCTGCTTCTAGACACGCCCCTTTCACAGTTATGAAAACTCTCCTTGAAGAACATTTTCTCCTCTGCTCAGAAATCACCAGTAACTTGCTTATTGTCTCTAGGCTAAAATGTCATAGATTGTTTAAAAAAAACACAACCAACCCTTATCTTCTGTCTTACAATTAATACTAAGTATTGGTTTTAAGGCAGAGGAGCAATAAGGACTAGGCAATGGTGACTAAGTGACTTGTTCAGAGTCATACAGTTAGGAAGTATCTGATGTCAAATTTGAACCAAGGACCTCCCATCTCCAGGTCTGACTTATCTATCTACTGAGCCAGCTAGCTGCCTCCCCATAGCTTGACTTTTTAATTTTATTTTTAAACTAATTTAATTTTTATTTTTTGCCTTTTCTAATTATCTCATTTGTTTTATATTACAACACTTATCACCATTGGATTTTCTTTTTTTTTAAATTTAGAATATTTTTCCACGGTTACATGATTCATGATTTTTCTCCCCTTCCCTCCCTGCTCCTGGAGCTGACAAGCAATTCCACTGGATTATACATGTATCATTGTTCAAAACCTCTTTCCATGTTATTCATATTTACAGTAGAGTGATCTTTTAATGCCAATACCCTAATCATATCCCCATCCAACCATGTAATTGATCATATGTTTTTCTTCTGTGTTTCTGCTCCCACAGTTCTATCTTTGGATGTGGATAGTGTTCTTTCTCATAAATTCCTCCGATTGTCCTGGATCCTGGCATTACTGCAAGTAGAAAAGCCCATTACATTCGATTATGCCATAATGTCTCCGTCTCCGTGTACAATGTTCTTCTGGCTCTGCTCCTTTCACTCTGCATCAATTCCTGGAGGTCATTCCAGTTCACATGGAATTCCTCCAGTTCATTATTTCTTTCAGCACAATAGTATTCCATCACCATCAGATACCACAATTTGTTCAGCCATTCCCCAATTGAGGGACACTCTCTCATTTTCTGATTTTTTGTCACTACAAAGAGTGCAGCTATAAATATTTTTGTATAAGTCTTTTTCCTTATTATCTTTTTTGGGTACAAACCCAATAGTGGTATGGCTGGGTCAAAAGATAGGTGTTCTTTTAAAGCTCTTTGCACATAGTTCCAAATTGCCCTCCAGAACGGTTGGACCAATTCACAACTTCACCAGCAGTGTATTTGTGTCCTAATTTTGCCACACCCCCTCCAACATTTATCATTTTCCTTTGCTGCTATATTGGCCATGGCCTTTTTTTAAAATTGAATTTTATTTTTCCCCAATTACATGTAACAACAGTTTCCAACATTTTAAAAAATATTGAATCTCAAATTCTCTCCCTCCCTCCCTTTTCCACCCCACTCCTTGAGATGGTAAGCAATTTCACATAGCTTGATTTAAAAAAAAAACAAACTTTCACAATTTAGTTCCATCCTGACTTTCCAAGCTTGTTTCATATTATTTTCCGTAAGTTATTCAGTGTTCTAACAATCTGACTTACCAATTCCTTAACTCAACTTGAATCCCATCTTCTGTCTCCATACCTTTGGGAACTCACACTTTAGTTTTACAATCCCTAGTTCATTTCAAAGGCTCAGATAATGATAAATCTTTTCTGATTCTCCTAGTTATTAGTACTCTCTCCCTTCTCATGATATCAGGTCATATTAACTATATCTTTTATCACCCCAGTAGAATGTAAGACCCTTGAGGGCAGGAGCTACCCAGCACACAGTAAAATACCATGCACACAATAAGTGCTTAATAAATACTTTATGTATCAGATTAGACTGTATTGATGGGGAGCATAGTATGTTATATTAATATCTTGACATCTTTTCTACTTTTTATCTTGTTTATTGTCCTCCTTTTAGCTACATAGTTAAATGTTCTGGGGATGATAGAGCATAATTGAGACTCTTGTTTAGTTCTCTGGGAATTTCTTTCCCCCTCCAATCTTCTTACTATTTCATGAGATGATTTTGCTCATTATCTTCCATCAACATCTTGTGTGAGATTTCACAAATCAGATCATAGTACAAGCTAGCATTACTTCTAGTTGCCTTCTCTCTACCTAGCAAAGTTTTTAGATTATTTTGGTTTTCTTATTGTGGTAACTAATTTGCTTTCCTTAAATTTACTTACAAAATTATGATAATCTGTGGTGATATCTGTTCTTTTATATAATTTTCAGCTTTAGTAGTTAGTTTTAAAAGGTCAAGTTAGAGTGTCAGTTTCATTCAGTATCTTCCTCTTTTTTGATACTTTCTTTTTGTTTAGTATTAATTTTGATATTTGTTTTAGCTGGGACTTGAAGGAAGTCAAGAAGTAGGGATGAGGGACTTTGTGGCTATTCCATGAGACACTTGATATACTATATTATTGCAACTATTCAACGTGGCCTCATGAATTTCCCTTACTTAAGCATATGGAAAAGCAAAGTGTCATTTTATTAATTTTTCAGTGAAGGAATATAATATGTAATTTATCTACCAGGAGAAGTTCTTCATTGAGCAAGTGGTCCTAAGGTGGTCTGGAACATATCTTCCCCATATTCTTACTAGGTTTCTGGATTCCTTTTTTTAAAAAAATTATTTATTTAAAAATATTTTCCATGTTTCCATGATTCATTTTCCTTCTCTCCCCTTCCCAAAACTGATAAGCAATTCCACTGGGTTGTACAAATGTTGTCACTTGATACCTATTTCCATATTATTCATTTTTGCTCAAGAGCAATCTTTTAAAGACAAAACCCCAAATTATATACTCAGATATACAAGTGATAAGTCATATGTTCTTTTGCATTTCTACTCCCACAATTCTTTCTCTCAATGTGGGTAGCAATCTTTCTCATAAGTCCTTCAGGAGTGTCCTAGATTATTGCATTGCTACTAGTAGGTTTCTGGATTCCTTGAGAGTCACAAGGAACCTGGACCTTATTGGGAGGAGGGAAAGGGGTAAGCTAAAACACACTTCCTTTCATCTTACTGCTCTACATTTCTAGGCTCAGTGAAGCCAGAAACTGCCATATTTACCCCAAATCGGACCCTGAAACACAGCAGATTCCTTTCTGGGAACACATCACTTCTTTCTTTGGCTCATATCTATTACAATGTAGGATTCCAGACATTGAGTAAGACATGGATCTATTTTGCAAATAAAATAATTGAAGTTTGTGATAGAAACTAAAGGGTCAACTTTGAACCTGTTTTCATGAGTGGACCTAACTCTTATTCTACTCAAATTAATTTCTTAGTGATTAATATGCTTCTATATCTTCTTGCTCTCCTGATTCCTATGATAGCAAATGCCAGATAACCAAAAAACAAAACCCTTTTCTGACTCTGAGCTACTCACTCCTTCATTCCCATTCATCTCAACCCTATCTGACTCTAGATCTACCTTCCTCTTTCCTGTGCCCTCTGGAATACTTGTTCCATAATGAACAAACTTCCTCTCATCTTACTCCAGTTCCTCTCTTGTCTTTACAGTCTCCTGGTATTCACTGAGACCTGCCTCCCTCTTGATGACACTCCATCCTACTGCCAGTCTTCCTAGCAATAGCTGGACTTTTACTTATATCCCCTCACTTACTAGTGATGGCAGGGGAGTTGAATGACTTGTTCCCAGTTGCCACTTCCAGAGTCCTCTCTGCCTCCATCACTCAGCAACCTCTTCTTTAAGGCTTATGAAATCCAACCTAGTCCAGGTTCTAGTAGCTGTTAATCTACTGACCAGCAAGACATTCTTCCTCCTTTCTGAATCTTCCCATCCCAATTCCTACCATCATTATAGGGAACTTTAAGATACATGGTGATATTATTTCAAATACCTTAACTTTCAACTCATATATCTACATCTCTATTCCACCTATACTACAAAGGAGGGTAATGTATTTGATGTTGTCATCACACACAAATGTTCTAGCTGGATGGTACAATGTATATAACATCAGACCTGATATCAGGAAGACCTGAGTTAAAATTTGATTTCAGGCACTTCGTGGTTCCAGGCAAATCATAACCTGTCTATCTCAGTTTCCTCATCTTATAGATAAAGATCATAATAGTAATTTTCTTCCAGGGCTCTTTTAAGCATAAAATAAGGTAATATTTATCAAGTACTTATATCTTTTTTGGTTCTTACCTCTCTGGTTCTCTTATTTCAATTGCAAAGTCATTTTAAATTCTTGAAAAATTTCTTGTTTCATCTCTTTCAAGAGTTCTAGGTGAACTAGTGCCCAAGCCATGCTTTACTTTGAAACATTGCTAATAGATATTTGGAGTCTTCCTCTTCTTCTGAGTTTGTGTTTTATCCATTCTTGTCACTATAGTTTTACATACAGAGATTTTTTTTGTTTACTCATTTTTCTAACCTTACTTCCTAAATTCTAACTGTTCTAGGGTCAGACTCAGTGTATTTATATATGGAATGGTTGGGTCATACTTTATTCTAATTTAGATCCGTTCAGGTCTTGCTGCTGCTTTTCTAGGTATTGAATTCTGTGTTCTTCAAGGACCTCAGATATTGTTCCATCTGGGGATATAAAAGCTTCCATGGCAGTTTGATCGCTGCCTTCCTGGTCTGAACTTTGTACATTCCTGATCTAGGTTTGAGTCTGTTAAACACAACTGTGATCTTCTCTTGACTGGACTTTTAATAGATTACTGCTAGACCCAACTACTGTTTGTTTGATACCTGGAAGACTTTGTAGGCTCACAAGGATATAATTTCAGGTTCTCCATTGGTCTGAATTCCCTGCCCTGATTGTTTAGCTTCTGGCTTCAGAATGGGCTAGGATTTGTTATCTGAAACTATTCCTTTCCAGGAATCAAAGCCACATAACTGCTATAAGCTTTTTTCCCCTGTTCCTTGATCTGTACACAACCTAAAGCCAGTACCTATTCCTTGTCTCAGGACACCTTCCCTCAGACCACTGCTCAGGTTTATTCCTCAGGCCACACTGAATATATGGTACCATCTAGTTCTGGGGTATGAGCAATAGAACTATCAAATTTATTTGTTCCTGCTTCCTGCATAGGACCAGACCTCTCTATTCTAGATCTCTTCTGGTTTTAGTGCGCAGTTGTCAGACCCAGTTTGATCCTTTTCCTGGAAGATTTTATGTGTGATTTTTATCCTGGCTAGAGTCCATCTTTAGTGTCCATAGACCTTTATCTCCTTATTCTGACCTGGACTAAAAAAAAGTCTTACTTTAATTTTTCCTTGGATTTCATAATCAGGACTTTGTTTGACATTGTAAAAAATGCCATATTGTTCAGAAGACTTATTAATCATACTATTTAAATTACTATTTAAATCTAACTAGAAATTGTTTGAATATCACCCTGACTAAATAACACTCTCTTGTGTTTTGGCTTCCCCTAATTTTATTATTATTTAAAAAAAAACTGGGCATTCACATTCTTCAACCATTTTTCTATTGGGAAATGTTTCTTGTTCTGACATATTTGTACCATTTCTCTACATTTCTTGGATATCTGAGAAATTTGACTGTAAAAACGAATGCATTTATTTTGTTTGTGTAACCAAGAATATAGTTCCTTTGTGTCAAATGACTTAAATTCATCAAGAGCAGCTATAATGTGCCCATAGTATCTTCTCACTTATCTTGGGTAATTCTTATTGACTGTTTTTGTCCTTTCTAGTCCAAAAGTCATTCTTGGCAGATAAATCATAAGCAAAACAAAAATTTGGAGTAATAACAACAGCGATAAGAAGAGCTAACACTTATATTGTACTTACTACATGCCAAGTACTGTGCTAGGCACTTTACAATTATTAACTCATTTGATCCTGACAACAACTCTGGGAGGTAGGTGCTATTATCATGCCCATTTTATAGATGAAGAAACTGAGGGAAACAGTTGAAGTGATTTACCCAGTCATTCAGCTAGTGTCTGAGGCTGAATTTGAACTCAGGTTTTCCTAACTGCAGGCCCAGTGCTCTATCCACTGTGCAATGGAGCTGCCTTCTTGTTACTTTCAATTGTTATTGTTGCATCCCAAGGAATAATTCTATTATTTTCCCTTCATTTTATCTCCAATATATATTTTTTAAAGTTTATTATTTTAATTAATTAATTTAGAATATTTTTCTACAGTTCCATGATTCATGTTCTTTCCCTCCCCTCCTCCTACCCCTCTCCCATAGCCAACAAGCAATTCCACTGGTGTTCCAATATAATTTTTAAAAGCCTCTTGCTTTTTGAGGTCTTTCTATTAAACCACCTTTGACTCCACCCAGTGGTACTTTAATCTTATCCAACTTGTCCACAAGAATCGCATGAGTGACTTTGTCAAAGGCTGTGCTAAAACCAAGGTCATATGCGTTACCAAAAGAAAACCTATTTTGTTCACAATTTAGATTGACATCAAAGGCTATATTTTGGTTCAGAGGCCAATTCAGAGAGAAAATTCAGGTACCATATAGAAGAGGGTGTCACCACAGAGTGAGTGGGGTTCTGAATTCCAGCCATTTCTGGATTTATTGTACACAAAAAACACATAAGCATGTTGAGCTTGCAAATGGATAGATGTTGGGCTTGGGGGGATTATTATGTTGAAGGGTGGGAGAGACAGAGACTTTCCAGTCTGCTAATTTGTTATTGGCATCAGGAAAAATTTCTGCTTCAATGCAAAAATACAAATCAATTGTAGATGAGTCCTGTTTAATGAGTATTGATCAGTGTTGTGATGGTGTTGTGTTCTTCTGATGGTAATGAGGGCTAGCATCTCCCTCTCATTAGCCACCTCTCATTCGAAGGAAATGATTTCCCAAATCTTACCCTTTGTTATTGCTTTCTCTATACCCATTCCCTCAGCTATGCTTCTTTGAAGAAAATATGTTCTTTTCAAACTGGCCATGAGAAGATGATGGAGACGGAAAATGGCCAAGGGGCCGCATCTTGCACAAGAGCTAGCTTATCAAAGCCATGCCCAATCAAAACTTTTCATTCATCATTCAGAAAGATCTGGGTCAGCATCTTTCTAGGAAGTTACCAAAAAGAATCAATTTTTATTTTTTCAGCTCAAACACCTATCCAGGAAAAAAATTACCCTAGTGATTATGGGCAGCTAGGTGGCACAGGGCATATGGAGGCAGGAAGACCTAAGTTCAAATCTGGGCTGTGACACCCTGGACAAGTCACTTAACCCCGGTAGCCTCAATTTCCTCTTTTGTAAACTGTGCTAGAGAAGGAAATGGCAAACCCCTCTAGTATCTTTGCCAATAAAAACCCCAAGAGGAATCGTGAAGAATCAAACATGACTGAACAACAACAACAATAAATATTTATTATCATTGTAAAATCTCCTTTTCTCTTTCTTTCCTAGACATCTCCTTTCCCCTCTCCCCCCACCACCACCCCTCCACACACACCATTGCCTTTTCTCTGCTGCATTGGATTAATGAGACACATAGCTCAGTAATGCATGGTTAACCACATTTATCATTCTTAAAGAGACAAAGGGAAACACAAAACAAGTGAACTCTTAAGAAATGGCCACTGGAACAGCCACAGAAACTCTTCCATGAAAGAGAAAGAGAAGGGGCATGTGGAATCACCAGCCTAGATCTCAGCAGGTTGAACAGTTCTAGCAGCCCCTGCTTTTGCTCCTACATTGTGGTACATGGCTTAATCATATTGTTGCTCCCCTGGAGTTTAGCCTATAGTGTGGCTCTGCTTGTCTTCCCTTCCCATGATTTTCTGTGAGTGTTGTTACCCTCTGGAGTCGATAGATGCCAGGGGAGGCAACAGCTCTACTCTTTCTTCCAACTAGCTTCATGACCATCAGTACATGGTTCTTAATCTCTCTGAGGCTCATTTTTCTCATACATAAAATGTGGGATGGAATGAAATGAATTTTCAGATCCCACCAAGTTCAAATTTTTTCCTTCGATATTTGTACTAACTACCTCCAAGGGTTATTGTAAAGGAAACACTGTAAACTTGAACGTGCTATAAGAATGCGACCTGTACTCATCTACTAATTGGATGTCTATAAGAATTGGATTTATTGGAAGGTAGTATTTTGAGACCTGTCATTTCACTAGGAAATTTATTTCCCAATAATAGATGATTTTACTGATCTGGATTAGTGATTATATTGTCGTGATGTTCTAAAATTAGTTAACATGACTATATACAAAAGAATTTGACATTTTAGTTCATATTATAAATATAGAAATTTGTTAGTATCAGGGGGAATGGGCAGGTAGACTTCCACAGGTTAAGAATAGAGCTGAGTTTCAATAAGATATGTCATGAAAGATGCCAAGATCTTATTTTATGGTTTGAGCCACTAGTTAAACATTGTAAGAATTCCTTCAAAGATTTATATCAAGATTCCAAATTAAGTTGGCATCCCAGGACTGATCCTTGGACCCTTTATCTTGTTTTTATTTTTTTAATCATTAGAAAAAATAATTCCATAAAAGTCTTTTTTTGATCAATGCCAAAAATCAATACTGTAATTCTCCTACTCATGTGACAGTTTAAGATAACTGGCTTCATATCACTAAAAACTATGCATCTTCAATGCTCTATGTGAAAACATGTAGGAAGCAATACCAATTTCATTCTACCCTTTGTGATATATTTCAAGGAGGAAGAGGCAGGGATTCCGAATATTAAACAAGGAGAAATCTAAGCCCGGATGGCTAGCAATATTTAGAAAATTAGGTGTGCAATTCTTCTCCGCAGTTATCTTGTTCAGCTGCTCATAGGGTTTATTTCTTTTGGCTTTGGTGGAGAAATATGCTCCCAGAGGACTTTTCATTAAGTAAGAATTTGTGAAAGTAGATAAAAATTATGTTTTACTGCATGAGGTCCCAGCTATCATTATTCTTCTGACCATTTGAGTAACTAACTTGGCAGAACTTTAGACATTTTCTTGGGTTAAACAAAAGACTAAATCTTAAATTTTAATTCAGTTTCACTGCCCAGTCCCATTAGTCAGCATGGCCTAACACCCGTGTTAATGAACTGCCTTCTCATAGATTAAAAAAAAAATCTCACAATGAAAAGTAATGGGCATATGAGCAAGTGTTAATATTAATTTTCGTGGCCATCTTGGCTGGCTGGCTGGCTGGAAGGAAGGAAAGAAGGAAGCAAGTGAGGACTCTTGCCAAAAGCAAATTTATCCCTAAAAGAGGCTTCTCTTAAAATGACATTGGTGATAGTTTAAGTTATTAAATCCAGGTCAGGTTAAAATACTTGAATATTCGTTGGCCTTAAGGTCTACATTTCAAAATCAATTGAAAGATGTAACTTCTTACCTTTTAACAGATATTTTATACAACCCACTAAGCAATAATAACCAAAATTAAAAAAGAAAAAGCATTTCATATGTGGCCGGATTAAAGTAGAAAATAAAATTAGCCAATCAATAATCTATTTTCACATATACAACAGAGAAAAATGACAGATTACCTCTAAATGAAGTTTACCATAGACCTTGAGACCTGACCTCCCCGGTTCCAGGTTCAGAGGGTAACCCATGTCAACAGACTTGGATTTCAAGCTGCTGCTAATTATTCAGAGCATTTAAAAAGAGGCAGGAAGTTCCCTGAGAGAAAACCACAAGCTTTATTTTCATTTAATACCAACCATTCTGTGGTTTTGGAGATGGCCTTTAAAGATTTGTTTTTGATTTTTCTTCCAAAGAGGATGCGGAAAAGAGCATGGATAGGGTTACAGAAACAATACACAGAGAGAGGAGAAGAAAGATTGGGTTACATGAAACAGGTTGCTTAGTAGAGATGGGGCCTGAGCAAAGAAATGAAAATATTTCTTTCCTTCCAAAGGGAGACGGATGTTGTAATTTTCACTGTGAAATGAAATCACTAAAAAAGAACTTTTCATTTATTTTGACAATTTAAGTGATATGCAATTGGAATATATATATGCATATATATATATACATACACACACACACACACACACACACACACACACACACACACACACACACACACACTGTGTACACACGCTAATTATATTCCAACTAGAAATTTGCTAATACCATGATGGTGTTTGCGGAATTTTCAGAGCTCTTTCTAGACACTAAATGAATAAACAGCAAAGGCTATGGACAATTTATTTATCTGCTCATTAATGTGGCACACCCCATTAGTAAGTGATGGATATCCCATTCCACAGATTATATGTATGTATGTGTGTGTACACGCGCGCGCGCACACACACACACACACACACACACACACACACACACACACACCCTATGTTCTAAAATCACCAACTCTTAGAACCATCTCTTAAACTAATAAATTTTAAATTTTAATTCATTTCCACTGTCCAGTCTCATTAGTTAGCATGGCCTGACATCTGTGTTAATGAACTACCTTCTCATAGATTGAAAACCAAACAAACCTCATAGTCTATGGGCAAAATGAAAAGTAAATTGAATTTCAAAAAATTCAAACTAAATTTGAAATTCTAATTGAATTAATCGATATTTTGGAGAGCATAAGCCAGAGATTTCTAAACAACCTTGTATTAAGAGCTGAATGCTAAAAATAGCACAAACATAAAAAAGATGAGGAAAGAAATCTAGCAAGAACTCATGGAAGGAAAAGAAATATTTGTCAAACTAGGGAATAACTTGCTTAGGGAGGTTTTGCCTTTTGGTTTAACAAAACCCAAACAATTAACAAGTTGGAAGACCTGGGAGGAAAGACGAGCCTATTTTGTTTTTTAATATTGCCAGGCAACAAGGTTATTGCAAATTTCTGATTAGCTATAACACTGAAAGTCCATTCGTGAATGGAAGTAGAGAAAATGTGATTTGAATATTAAGGAATTGTTTAATTGTCAACATAATGTTTAAATATTTCGACATTTGAGGATATTTTTGTACTTTGTTTACTAAAATTAAAAGTTTTTGAAAATATAATGCGTGTGTATACACATATATGAATATACCCTGAAACACAGAGACTGCATAGATCATGTAGACGGTCTTTCAAAGCATTATTAGGCCAAAGGTCTGACTAAGGCCTTTTAAAAATAATGTTATGTGAAGGGCTTGTGGGAGAGAAAAGCCCAAGGCTTCTTCTCCTTTTAGAACTATTTCTCAGTGGAGTCAAACAAAGAGAGAATAGCCCAAGGTTGGGGGGGTGGGGTGGAGG